>NW_012033947.1:0-816 GCF_000956235.1 Wasmannia auropunctata | reverse complement strand
TATGTAAAACATACACACATATACACACGGTGCAAAATTCAATCGCCATCCTACCTATAGTGCACATCGGCTAATGCCAATTATAACATGAGAAAAATACAAAAGTTACTTTAAAATGCTGTAACTTTGTGAAAAAAAATCATATTAACTTAGAAATTACATTTATACTAGCTTGTGTTTAAATAATAATTAGTAAGAAATATAGACTCGGCCAAGGAACGAGCAAGGTGTGACATGACATGAAATCACTAGAACATGTTATAAAAATTTTAAAGAAAATTTAATGTCAAAACGTTTCGACTGCACAGTCTTCCTCAGTTGAAATAAATTAACATATACATAATTTAATAAACAAACATCAATAAAATAACTTCGACATTTGAATAAAATAGTTAAAAAAATCTATATAAGCAAAATTCAATCAGTAATAAAATTCGAAAAGCCTAAAACAATGAACGCTATTGGGATCTGACATGGGGGCGGAGTCAATATATATATAGCTAACCAATATGGCGACGAAAAGCATGCCATTAACATTATATGTATAGGGAAATAATTTGTTTTTTATTAAAATGTTATTAACTATTAGTCAAATTTGTGAGTGGGCAGGTGCAAATCCTTTAGAAAAGAAGTTCAATATCTGTGTAACATAAAAATTACATTATTAATTATATTATATTATTACAAATTATAGATTAGGTAGTCTTTATTAAATATTAATTTACTTGGCAATATATAATCAGATTTCTCAAAATGTAGTAAGCACACTTTAGTATTAGACGACATTTTATATATTTTTAAAGAGATCGGAAGAGC
>NW_012033946.1:0-443 GCF_000956235.1 Wasmannia auropunctata | reverse complement strand
TCTCTAGAATTACCACAGTTATCCAAGTAAATGTGTGTACAATCTAATGAACCATAACTGATTTAATGAGCCATTCGCGGTTTCACCTTAATTCGGCATGCACTGAGACATGCATGGCTTAATCTTTGAGACAAGCATATGACTACTGGCAGGATCAACCAGGGAGCTTCGTGTGTGCGTTTTTCTCGAGAGCCAGCGAGCGCAGCACAGAGAGCCGTGTGCGTGTGTCGGTACTTGCCGCCGGTCTTGCGAGCCGGTCGGCGACACTCTGCTTCTTCATTCGTTACATACGTAAACCCATGTGTTATACACCGAACGTGCATGTACACTCCGAGGAGTATACGCACAACGTCGGGTTTTGTTAAAAAAAGATCATGTATATTTTTGTTCTCATTCTCCCTAAGATCGGAAGAGCACACGTCTGAACTCCAGTCACTTAGGCA
>NW_012033945.1:0-480 GCF_000956235.1 Wasmannia auropunctata | reverse complement strand
TATATATATATTCACTAATAACTTTAAAATCATATGTATCAACAAATAATTTTGTAATTTTATTTAAATTTAAATTTAAATAAATAAAATTTAAATTTTATTTAAGATAATAGTAGTAATAATATATATACAGAGTGGACTATTTTAATCCATCCAGTCGAATATCTCGAAAATCAAGCCCGGGAGAGAAAAATTTTTCAGACAAAAGTTGTTTGGTTTCGAGGGGGACATAAGATGATAATATTGGTTTGACCGCGGGTGGCGTCGTCAAGGTCAGGACAAGGTCACTTTGAATTTTTTAAACGGAACCCCCAATTTTTTATTACATATTTTTATAGCACGCCTCGAGAACTTTCGAAACACGTAAATGAAATATTTTTTTATGAAATAAATTTTGAGTTATAAAGCTTGAAAGTTGGAGTACTGTCGGCATTAGCATCATCCAAGGTGTCTCATGATGCTAATGCCGACAGTACTCCA
>NW_012033944.1:0-317 GCF_000956235.1 Wasmannia auropunctata | reverse complement strand
CGGACGCTTTCCGGTTACGATACATACTGCGCTAACTGCTTTGTTAATCCGCGAGTTATTCCTGAAATATATTGAATAACCGATCAACCTCGTCAACCGAGTTTTTCCGGATTTACTGCCATCCCTTCCTTTCCGCCCTACCTACGCTTACAATAGTAAATATTTTATGTAAATTAAACAAATTAAATATACATATATATATATTCACTAATAACTTTAAAATAATATGTATCAACGAATAATTTTGTAATTTTATTTAAATTTAAATTTAAATAAATAAAATTTAAATTATTTAAGATAATAGTAGTAATAATATA
>NW_012033943.1:0-1283 GCF_000956235.1 Wasmannia auropunctata | reverse complement strand
TAAACGTTTTATTAGTAACAATTATTCGTAGGAGTGATCACTAAAGAAAATTTCTGATGTAATTGCTTATAAATTGTCTGCACATATGTATTGTACGTTCCTATCGTCTTGCATTTCATTGGATCCAACCCAAAACAAAAGTTGCGCGGCGATACCTGCGCGAAGACTCAGTTTTTCGCTGAGTGGACCTACTGGTTATACTGTGATTCTTATGTGAGATTACGCGCGTAGTTTGAAGACATAACGTGTCCTTATGTGTCATCATTGCAATATATACCCTTGTTGATGTATAAGAATAATAAAATGTTTAACGCAATACTCTTTTATAACAAATTAACGATGATATTTGATAGTTGTTATAATTGTAATTAAGATTTAAAAATCAAAATAAACTGTTGCATTTGTTCAAAATCTATAATATTATTTAATAATCAAGTTTTAACAATGATGTCTGAGATCTGTTTGTATGTAAATTGTTAATTAAAACTAAGAACTATTACATTTGTTTAAAGTATATTATTTAATAATCGGCTAAAGATATCAATGATTCATCTCTTTGCTAATTGTTATTTAGCATTAGTAAATTCAACGAAATAAAACTTTTTAAAACTCTCATACTATCCATTTGTTTATAACGCAATATTTAACAAGTTAATGATGATATCTAAGATCTATAAGCTATGTATTATAGTAATTGTTAATTAGGACTTATAAAACAGTTTAAACTATTGCAATGTTTAAAATTCATTATTTAACAATTAAAAGATCCATTTTTTGGGTAATTGTTATTTAACACTAATAAATTAATTAGAATAAGTTCTAAATCCCTTGCATTAATCATTTGTTTACACAACATCTAACAAATTAACGACAATATCTGAAATCTGTTTGTACATACAGCAATCGTTAATTAAGACTTAGAAATCAAACTGAATTGTTGCAATTGTTTAAAACCTATAATTTAATAAACTTATCGATAAAAATATCGATAATTCATTTGTAATTATTATTTAATACTAATAAATCGGAAAAGGTTCTAATAAATCTCTCACGCTATCCATTTGTTTATAACGCGTTATTTAACAACAATATCTGAGAGCTGTTTTTGTAATAATTGTTAACTTAAACAAAAACGTTTTTTTAAAAAAGAAAAAAATATTTATGCTGAGTATAAAAAAATGTATGCTACATCTTTTCTTAATCAAAAATATTTTTTAACAAGTAAATTATAAAATCGAATATATTTTTTATATTTTACTTTACTAATTTAAAAGTTTATTAAA
>NW_012033942.1:0-332 GCF_000956235.1 Wasmannia auropunctata | reverse complement strand
TTAAAAATTCCCGGACCTACCCCTTCTTATGCAGCTCGACGAGAGGAACAAGATAGGTCCTCTTCGCCATGCCTCTATCTCTCGTCCTTTCGCCTGTAGAGGTCGTTTTTGACTTTTCAGAAACTTTCAAAAACTCCCACAACTAAACGGTTGCAGATAGAGCCATGGTGAAGAGGACCTTTTTTGTTCCTCTCGACGAGTTCTATAAGGTAAAAATACCAAACCTAAAAAAATCCAAAAAAAACCTTTTTTTGGAACATAAATGTCCTGTAACTTTTAAACGGCAACAGATACGAAGTTATCGACTGAGTCGACAAGGCACACAGGGGATA
>NW_012033941.1:0-659 GCF_000956235.1 Wasmannia auropunctata | reverse complement strand
AAAGGAAAATGTTGAGTTAAAACTGTAATTCATGATAAAATGAAAAATAATGTAAATAACATTGATAAGAACCAATCAGTTAGTAGTTAAATTTTAATACTTACAATTAGAGATTTATCTTTTATCTTTCTTCTGGTGATAGATATTCTTTAGTATCCTGAACAATCTTGTTGATGCAAGAAACGTAACAGAGCATATATATTTCGAAAATGGTTTCGACAATGTCGTAGAAAGTTTAATTATTTATATGCAACACAAAGTACGAGTTCCTATAGTAATAGTTTTTGTGCTGTGATATTTCGAGAGATAATTGCACACAAAGAGAAAGTACAAATTTGTTTATCTTTATTTAATATAGTTTACATAAAAATGATTTTTTGTTCTTTTTTAATTGTACTTTAAATAGAAAAATAGAAAGTAAGGTTTTTTTAGGTAAGGTCCAAAAAGTAAGGTTTTTCCATTTTTTATTTTATATACTAAAAATGACACTAAAAATTAGAAAAAAAATATATTTTTGAGTTAAATTTGAGTTATAAAATATTGAATTATAAAAGGTAAAAATAAATAAAATATGTTATATGTTATCCATTATGTTATATTTATCCATTACGTCAAAAAATATATATATTTTTTTTTTTTTTATTAATTTTGATTAATCC
>NW_012033939.1:0-533 GCF_000956235.1 Wasmannia auropunctata | reverse complement strand
TCGAAACCACTGCCAAGGGAACGGGCTTGGAAAAATTAGCGGGGAAAGAAGACCCTGTTAGCTTGACTCTAGTCTGGCACTGTAAGGAGACATGAGAGGTGTAGCATAAGTGGGAGATGGCAACATCGCCGGTGAAATACCACTACTTTCATCGTTTCCTTACTTACTCGGTTGGGCGGAGCGCGTGCCCCGAGGGCTTCGTGCCCCGGCGGTCACGGTGTTCTAGAGCCAAGCGTGTCAGAGTGGCGTGAGGCCTCGGCCGATCGCCGTTTGTACTCCCGCGTGATCCGATTCGAGGACACTGCCAGGCGGGGAGTTTGACTGGGGCGGTACATCTGTCAAAGAATAACGCAGGTGTCCTAAGGCCAGCTCAGCGAGGACAGAAACCTCGCGTAGAGCAAAAGGGCAAAAGCTGGCTTGATCTCGATGTTCAGTACGCATAGAGACTGCGAAAGCACGGCCTATCGATCCTTTTGGCTTGAAGAGTTTTCAGCAAGAGGTGTCAGAAAAGTTACCACAGGGATAACTGGCTT
>NW_012033937.1:0-361 GCF_000956235.1 Wasmannia auropunctata | reverse complement strand
TATAATTTTGTAAAAAGCGAATTTCTAACAACATTCGGTTGGCAGCAGTCGGGCGTAAAAAAGAAATTTCTCACATAGAAGTCTCGAGGGCGTACATTAAAACCTACGATATAATCCTTAGTTTTCACAAAAAATGCAATTGTAGGTATAATTCTATTCATAACCGTTCTGTAATGTATACTTTCTTTTTTCAATCTTTGTGACACTCATTCAATATAATCGCTGTAATAATTAGATACAGCATCTGATAATTATGTATGTAACACATGAAGGTGAAGCGTATGTAATTAAGCGTATGTAATATTTTATAAAAGAGCACTGAAGAGGGCTTGATGTAAAGCCAAAACGATCGTCTGGTAGA
>NW_012033936.1:0-387 GCF_000956235.1 Wasmannia auropunctata | reverse complement strand
TTTCGTAAAAAGCAAATACAACTTTCTAAAAAAGAAATCTCTAACTTAGAAATCACGTGGGCGGGCATATAATTTCGTAAAAAGCAAATACAACTTTCTAAAAAAGAAATCTCTGACTTAGAAGTCTCGTGGGGACGCACATAATTTCGTAAAAAGCAAATACAAATTTCTAAAAAAGAAACTCTAAAAGACTCGAAGACTTGCATATAATTTCGTAAAGAGCAAATACAAATTTCTAAAAAAGAAACTTCTCACTTAGAAGTCTGATTTATGCGCATATAATTTTGTAAAAAGCAAATTTCTAACAACCTTCGGTTGGCAGCAGTCGGGCGTAAAAAAGAAATTTCTCACATAGAAGTCTCGAGGGCGTACATTAAAACCTACGAT
>NW_012033935.1:0-666 GCF_000956235.1 Wasmannia auropunctata | reverse complement strand
ATTTCTATAAAAGCAATTTTTTCGTCGAAATCTCGCAGGAGGCATACATGCCTGCGATCTATTATTCTCCTTTGTAAAATAAGCAAACTAAAAGTTTCTAAGAACGCAACTTTCTACTATCGGAAACTCGAAGGAGGCATACATGTGTGCGTCTTATTATTTTTTCTTGAAAATTAAGGAAACTAAAAGTTTTAAAAAGAGCAACTTCCTACATACGAAAACTCGCAGGATGCATATATGCGTGTGTTTTATGACATTTTCTTGTAAATTGAGTAAACTGGAAATTTCTAAAAAAGCATCTTCCTATCGTCGTAGACTCGCAGGAGGCATACATGCTTACGATCTATTATTTTCCCTTGTAAAATAAGCAAATTACAAATTTCTAAGAAAGCAACTTTCTACTGTCGGAAACTCGAAGGAGGCATACATGCGTGCGTACTATTATTATTTTTTGTATCATCTTTTCAAATGCAATTTTATGCTGGTAATTCTTTTTAATTTATTATATTATATTATTTAAATTTATAATTTTCTTATACGATCAATATGTGTGTGTGTGTGTGTGTGTGTGTGTTGTTTTCAATTTAAGTTTAGAATTCAAAATTTAATAAAAACACTAATTCGAAGTGAACACGATAAACGTAAGTTGTTTATATGTACATATAA
>NW_012033934.1:0-442 GCF_000956235.1 Wasmannia auropunctata | reverse complement strand
TGCATAGAAATTAACTTCTGTTTAGTAACTAATTAATTTCGCCTATCTTGATTTTTTTACTGCAGCCGTTTGAGAAAATATAATGGATGCGCTAACTTTGAGAATGACGATCCCACATTCACTTGAGCAAAATAAAAATGTTTAAAAAGCAAATTCCTACCGTCGAGAATTCGCAAAAGGCATACATGTATGCTTTCTATTATTTTTCATTGTAAATTAAGCATACTATCAATTTTTAAAAGAGCAACTTCCTACCATCGAAAAATTGCAAAAGGCATACATGCGTGCGTTCTATTAATTTTTCTTGTAAATTAAGCAAAGTAAAAGTTTTTAAAAAATCAACGTCTTACCGTCGAAAACTCTCAGGAGACATACATACGTGCGTTTTATTATTTTCTTTTGTAAATTAAGCAAACTGAAAATTTCTATAAAAGCAATTTTT
>NW_012033933.1:0-346 GCF_000956235.1 Wasmannia auropunctata | reverse complement strand
TTAATCGCGCCTATCCCGATTTTTTCACCGCAGCCGTTTCCAAAAAAAATCACCGGATGCGCTATCTTTGATACTGAAATACTAGCAGCCGGTTCAGCACAGTCCGATGGGACGTGCATAGAAATTAACTTCTGTTTAGTAACTAATTAATTTCGCCTATCTTGATTTTTTTACTGCAGCCGTTTGAGAAAATATAATGGATGCGCTAACTTTGAGAATGACGATCCCACATTCACTTGAGCAAAATAAAAATGTTTAAAAAGCAAATTCCTACCGTCGAGAATTCGCAAAAGGCATACATGTATGCTTTCTATTATTTTTCATTGTAAATTAAGCATACTATCAA
>NW_012033932.1:0-719 GCF_000956235.1 Wasmannia auropunctata | reverse complement strand
TGTAACTAATAATTCGCGCCTATCCCGCTTTTTTCACCGCAGCCGTTTTGAAGAAAACTCATTGGATGCGCTATCTTTGATACTAAAATTCTCGCAGCCTCTTCAGCACAATCCGATGGGACGTGCATTGAAATGAACTTCTGTTTAGTAACTAATTAATCGCGCCTATCCCGATTTTTTCACCGCAGCCGTTTCGAAGAAAACTCATTTGATGCGCTATCTTTGATACTAAAATTCTCGCAGCCTCTTCAGCACAATCCGATGGGACGTGCATTGAAATGAACTTCTGTTTAGTAACTAATTAATCGCGCCTATCCCGATTTTTTTACCGCAGCCGTTTCCAAAAAAAATCACCGGATGCGCTATCTTTGATACTGAAATACTAGCAGCCGGTTCAGCACAATCCGATGGAACGTGCATTGTAATTAACATTGGTTTAGTAACTAATAATTCGCGCCTATCCCGCTTTTTTCACCGCAGCCGTTTTGAAGAAAACTCATTGGATGCGCTATCTTTGATACTAAAATTCTCGTAGCCTCTTCAGCACAATCCGATGGGACGTGCATTGAAATGAACTTCTGTTTAGTAACTAATTAATCGCGCCTATCCCGATTTTTTCACCGCAGCCGTTTCCAAAAAAAATCACCGGATGCGCTATCTTTGATACTGAAATACTAGCAGCCGGTTCAGCACAATCCGATGGGACGTGCATTGATATT
>NW_012033931.1:0-726 GCF_000956235.1 Wasmannia auropunctata | reverse complement strand
AAAATCCACAACAAATAAATGAGGAAAAAAGGAATTTTTTAAAATAGAAAATACTGAATATATTTATCTAATTATTCATTAGACAACAATATTAGAATTTAAAAAACTAAACGTATCACACATGTTCCTGAATTAAAAAAAAAACTTATTGGTACCTGTATAACATTTTTTCGTTATGTAACATTAAATGGAGCGTAATTATTAATTTTTTAATTAAATTGTATTAATAACATATTAATAATTATTAGTAATTTATTTATATTTTAAGACAATGCTAGAATTTATTTTACCGAGAATGCAATAATTTTTATACAATGTTTTCGCATATATTACTTTTGTAGATTTAAATTGATAAATGTCCTTTTTGGCACGCAGATGAAATTATTATGTATGAAAAACGAAAACTATTTAGAAAATTTTAGTTTTGTTATTCACTTCTAGCGACAACTCGTAATAATATTTCTTTATTATAAATGTTTTATACTTTGTACATCTAAAACAAGTTTCATCCGAGCTGGCGCTCAAATAGAAGAATATAGTAATACTGCGCTTTACTGTAATGAAATGAGTGTGGGTGCTTTAATTTAAGAGAAAACATTGTATGAAAATGCAACGTATGTATAGGTGCGATAAGAGTGTAGTAGTACGCAGCACCACATCGCTGTATGTACATCAATATCGCACGCTCCATATACACAAATCGTTCATAAAACAGGGATGCCACGA
>NW_012033930.1:0-311 GCF_000956235.1 Wasmannia auropunctata | reverse complement strand
TTGAACGGTTATAACTTAGAACCTTGAACTTACATCGGCCAGCTGATATTTGTGATATTGTTGAAACTGTTTGTTGAATGAAAAATGTTGGATGACGAAGTTTCCTTTTAAAACCCCTGAAAATACCATTTTAATATATCACCAATTCAATAATAAGGGAACTAACTATGTGCGTATTGTAAAAACGGTGATAAATAAAATATCAATGTCACCATTTACACAGATACTCTTGAGTATTTTTGTCATTTATTCCGACGTAAATTTTCTCGTTCAGCGGCACGAACGTGAATTTCGGATCAATCTCCATTTTA
>NW_012033929.1:0-540 GCF_000956235.1 Wasmannia auropunctata | reverse complement strand
GACGTGTGCTCTTCCGATCATTTTCGCGAATTTTTTAAACAAAGAAAAGTAAAGTCGATCTTTCCATAACTGTACGGATACTTTACTGGATACTTATATTATACAAAAAAAAATTTTAATTTTAAAAATTTAAGATAATAACGTCATGGTAAATAAGTGATTAAAACGCTTCGCTACTGAAGTTACAAATTGGCGGTCGAAGTATAATAGAAAAAAAACCATTTGACATATATCGACTTCATTCAAAGTTCTTTATTTAAATTATTGTCAACCATCCTAAATGAACTAAAAAAAAAGTTAATTTAAACAATTTTTATTGCACAAAGAAAGTAAAATTTTTTTTTTCAAAAGTGTCACTTTTTCTTTAAAGATCTAAAAAGTTTTACAATTTTACACTTTTTAAACATGTTCTTATTCATCGACTATACAATTATATGCAAATTAAAAATATTTTTGGTTTCTTGTTACGGACAGAAATTACCGGCTCTATTTCGCACGCCATTTTGTAACTCCAGTAGCGAGGCGTTTTAATCACTTATT
>NW_012033928.1:0-419 GCF_000956235.1 Wasmannia auropunctata | reverse complement strand
TATTATTTATTAATAATATTTTTATAATTTAAATAGATCCTTCATTTGGATGGTATTCAGGCGAGACCATCAAGAAATCCTAATTATAATAACGGAAACGTTCAGTATGAATTATTAATTCGCTCAAATACAATAATTGAAAATTTAGGTATATATGAGCCTAAAAATACATTAAATGAACCAATTCTTACAAAATTAATAGATGTTGCAAACAGTATTGATCGCATCAGTAAGTTTTAATTTATTATACTTGTACTAATATTTAATTAATATTTATATATTAATAACACCAGTTTATATCAAGTAAAGTTTGTAATAATGTTTATATATCAATAACAAAAGCTTATAATAAAAAAGTTTATAACAAATAAAATATTCATTAATAACAAAAATTTACAACAATGTTTTTATATTAATTT
>NW_012033927.1:0-365 GCF_000956235.1 Wasmannia auropunctata | reverse complement strand
GATCAACAACAATTCAATGTTTTTAAATTTTATTTAAATAATGATAATGGTGGACGGATTCAAATTATATCATGGAATGATGAAATTCAACGAGTTTTACCTTATGTGAATCCCAATCACGTAAATATTATCTTTTTTTAATTTTTTTAAAACAATAAAAGAATTTTTATTATATTTTAAATAAAAATTTCTTTAAATTTTAAAACATATAGATTATTATTTATTAATAATATTTTTATAATTTTAATAGATCCTTCATTTGGATGGTATTCAGGCGAGACCATCAAGAAATCCTAATTATAATAACGGAAACGTTCAGTATGAATTATTAATTCGCTCAAATACAATAATTGAAAATTTAGGTA
>NW_012033926.1:0-436 GCF_000956235.1 Wasmannia auropunctata | reverse complement strand
CTTTCAATTCTCGATCAGATTTTCATTCAAAAGTTTGAAATATTAGGTATCAAAATCCAACTTCGTAGAAGGTGCTCTTAAAAACTGTATATATACATATATGTATAACTTAATTGTATAATATATTTTTGTATAACTATAAAAATTTAAAAATGTATATATAAATAAAATAATTTAAATATAATAAAAAAAATGTAAATATAAATATAAACATAAAGTAATTTAATTTAAAATTAATATTTTATAATAACTATACATAACACATAATAATAACTAATAACAACAACAAGAATAATAATGATAATAATAATAATATACGTTATATAATCTTTAATATTATTGTAAATGTTCTATTTTTAGAGAAGTTATTGGATATGTTGACGGAATTGAATCGCCACGTATGGTTGGAGATCAACAACAATTCAATGTTTTTAAA
>NW_012033925.1:0-494 GCF_000956235.1 Wasmannia auropunctata | reverse complement strand
CAGACGTGTGCTCTTCCGATCTCTTATAAGTACATAGAGTATTAATTATAAAAATGTGTAATAATAAAGATTTAAGATAAATACATTTATTTTAAAATTAATACATTTGATCAGCTTATGTATTGCTTGATATAGCAATTATTAAATTACTCATTTAATAAGTAATTTACTAATTTATTTTTTAATTTAGTTTGCCTTAAATGTGAGAGATTTTTTGCCTTAATTCTTAAATTTTAAAAAAAGGTACTAATTTTTTAAAATTATATTTTAATGATAAAAACATATTACTTTCTGAAAACTTTAATGTTCTATTATTAAAACTTTCAATCAAGATCTTATTAAAACTTTCAATCAAGATATTATTAAAACTTTCAATTCTCGATCAGATTTTCATTCAAAAGTTTGAAATATTAGGTATCAAAATCCAACTTCGTAGAAGGTGCTCTTAAAAACTGTATATATACATATATGTATAACTTAATTGTATAATATAT
>NW_012033924.1:0-397 GCF_000956235.1 Wasmannia auropunctata | reverse complement strand
GTAAAGTTAGTTAATATTAAAGTACAACGAAGGATACCATTTAGGTTTTATTGCTTAAAAAATTATATTTAATTTAGACACAAGTTTTTTCAAGGAGCGCGGTTACACTTGACACCCTTTTTTACTTTTTTTTAAAGTCAATTTTGTAACGATATCACGCATTTTGTAGTGTTGTAACATACCTCGGATTAATGCCTGTTCAGGATGTTTTATTCGAGGAGAATTGCTCCGTCGCATATGGTATTATCCCATTCTCGTGCTTTTTTTACTGGGCTCATAACAGAAATTGTGTAACGGAAAATATATAGATAAAGGAGGCAATGTAAATGGATCTGAACTTTTCATCTTTCTACTAAAACAGTTATAATTATAGTGTAATATATAAAAATTAATATAA
>NW_012033923.1:0-432 GCF_000956235.1 Wasmannia auropunctata | reverse complement strand
GAATATATATATATATATATATTATTTGTATAAAAGATCTGATATCAATAAATGGCGCCAAGTTAAAATTCCATAAAAATTGTTTTTCCTTCTTTAAGTCATAAATGTATATTACTTGTATGAAAGATTTGATATCAATATGTGATGCCAAGTTAGAATTCCATAAAAATTGCATTACCTTACTGAAATTATAAGTATTAAATTACTTATATGAAAGATTTGACATCAATAAATGGCGCCAAGTTATAATCCCATAAAAATTACGTTACGTTATCCTACTTAAGTCACATATGTATGTATATCATTTGTATACAAAATTTAATATTGAATTTGATATGGATTGTTCTTAATAAGTGATCCCAAGTTATAATCCCTCAAGTTACATTTATTTTCAAAGGAGGTATTAAAGTTTTAAATTGCGCTAATTACAAA
>NW_012033922.1:0-356 GCF_000956235.1 Wasmannia auropunctata | reverse complement strand
TGTGCTCTTCCGATCTAAACTATTTATTTAGTATAGTATTAAATGTTACATGGAATGAAAACATTTGGCAGCGCCAAGTGTTTTTTACATAAATTTTCTTTTTAATTAAATTTTTTCCTCATTTTTGTTCTATTGTTTTTTTAATTTTTTCTAATGATACTTGAGTTGGGTAAAGTAATACAATTTTGTAATATAATAATATTTTAAAAAAATTAAATAACAATTACCATTGGGTTGAAACAGAAAGAGTTAATAAGTATAAAGATTACATATATCACTTGGATTGAGTGAGATAACACGTTTGCGAAAAATTAAAACTACTATCACTTGGGTTGGAATGGAAAGACCAATGGGAA
>NW_012033921.1:0-492 GCF_000956235.1 Wasmannia auropunctata | reverse complement strand
TTTTATAATCATAAGCAGTGCAGAATTTTTTGGACGTACTGTATATATTTTTACTGTGAATAACTTCGTTTCTATGTATTTATCTCTACTATTTCCAATCTAAAAGGAGAGACACTGAATCTTTTCAATCTTTATTATTTTTAATTGTGAAGCATGATTAAATGCCGATAATAATCTCATTATAATTGTAAAGATCTCGTTATAACTGTATATATGTAAAGAGAGAAGTACCTTGCAGGACGTCGATTTTTTTACAGAAATAGCTCGGAATTCAGAAAACTGTGCAAAAATTTTTTCCCATTAATTTAAAATGATATGTATTTTAACGTGATTGTATATTTTATAATCATAAGCGGTGCAGAATTTTTTGGACGTACTGTATAGATTTTTACTGTGAATAACTTCGTTTCTAAGTATTTATCTCTACTATTTCCAATCTAAAAGGAGAGACACTGAATCTTTTCTATCTTTATTATTTTTAATTGTGAAGCA
>NW_012033920.1:0-467 GCF_000956235.1 Wasmannia auropunctata | reverse complement strand
TATAACGGGAGGAATATTCTCACATACATTTGCATGTACTTCTGTAAGTACTTGCTGTGTATTGTAATGAATAACAGCTCCCGCAACTCTGGCATTATACGAACCGCGTGTCCCAAAATTAATGCGCTTTCCGCCAATTGCTTTGCAGATTACCGAGTTAAAAGATTCTACAGGATTGTTGGTATAATTAAGCAACAAACTGTTGGAATAAGCACTTAAAGTTACAATAATACGTTGTACTTTTTGATAAATATTGTACTGCAACAGTAACGGAACATGATTTATCTGTTTTGCATTATCGCTATTTGTACATATACGACCACGTTCCTTACATTCCTTATGTTCACCAAAGATATGACTAGGAATGTTGAATAAATCTTTTTGTAATTCCTTAATTTTGTAACTTTCAGGCTGCTTCTCTTGCATTCTTTGTGCTGCAGCTTCTGTTATTTCATTGCGAATTTTTT
>NW_012033919.1:0-534 GCF_000956235.1 Wasmannia auropunctata | reverse complement strand
TTTTTCTACTAGTTTTCCTATTTTTACTAATTTTTTCTACTTGTTTCTTATTTTTCATTATTTTTTGTTTAGTTTCGACTAATTTTTATCTTTTCGTCCTATTTTAAATGTCTTTAATGTAATCTGTTTCAGTCACGAAAATGGCTCGTTGCGTGCCAATTCAGCTGGCTATTGAACTGGAGACGACGCACAGTGTGTCCAAATCGATTTTAGCCGGCCAAAATTAAAAAAATTAAGTAAATAATTTATATCAATTATGTACTTTTCTGTTATTGTAAGGCATGAATTCATATGAAGATGAAAGATTTGATATGATATAATACTATTTCAGAGAAACATGCTTGGCTAAAATCAGTGTTTGTTACAGCTGTGTTTATGTAAGTAAATTTAATACTCCATATAGATGTCGATTACTTGATGTTAATATTAAAACGATTAATGATACATTTTTTCTTTTGTTCTACTAAGTAATGAGTCCCAAATAATCCACTCATATTATTATTATTTCAATCCAGAAGATTTCAATTTTTAAAA
>NW_012033918.1:0-411 GCF_000956235.1 Wasmannia auropunctata | reverse complement strand
TTTTAATTCGGTTTAAATGTTATGTAGGTGTATACTATTTGTTATTTTATGTATTTTTGACCTGTTTTATATTTATGTCAAATAAATTCCAATAGTTTTAATTTTAATATTTTATTAATTTTCGACTAGTTGTATTTTTTGTAATTTTTTCCACTTGTTTTTATTTTATTTATTTTTGATTTTTCGACTAGTTTTTAGATTTTTTTCTAATTTTTTCCACTTGTTTCTTTAGTTTCATTTTTCTTTGATTTTTCTACTAGTTTTCCTATTTTTACTAATTTTTTCCACTTGTTTCTTATTTTTCATTATTTTTTGTTTAGTTTCGACTAATTTTTATCTTTTCGTCCTATTTTAAATGTCTTTAATGTAATCTGTTTCAGACACGAAAATGGCTCGTTGCGTGCCAATTCA
>NW_012033917.1:0-374 GCF_000956235.1 Wasmannia auropunctata | reverse complement strand
TAANATTTTTGAAGCAAATAAANTTTTTTAAAAATGCAATTTATCGCTTTTGAAGACTCGAGGACACGAATATAATTTTATTAGAGCTAAGAAACATTTCTACAAATGCAATCACTCACATCGAAGATTCGAGGACATGTATATAATTTTTTTAAAGCAAAGAAATATTTATAAACATGCAATCTCTCACTTCGAAGACTTTGGGACATGTATACAATTTTATTGAAGCAAAGAAATATTTTAAAAAATACAATCTCTTATTTTGAA
Source organism: Wasmannia auropunctata (assembly GCF_000956235.1). Classification (NCBI taxonomy): domain Eukaryota; kingdom Metazoa; phylum Arthropoda; class Insecta; order Hymenoptera; family Formicidae; genus Wasmannia; species Wasmannia auropunctata. Next base: position 107 of record NW_012033917.1, on the reverse strand, counting down.
GACACTAGGACATGTATATAATTTTTTCAAAGCATAGAAATGTTTTTAAAAATGCAATTTCTCACTTGGAATAGTCGAGGATATGTATATAATGCTTTTAAAGCAAA
>NW_012033916.1:0-815 GCF_000956235.1 Wasmannia auropunctata | reverse complement strand
GCCATCTCGCGAATGCAACTTCAATCTGCTTAGCGTCTTTTTCCTCTCTATACTCGCAACGTGCGTACGGCCTTCTACCGAACACACTCTTAGACCACGGATAGTTTCGGGTTAGAGTCGCGATTCGTAAATTTAGCGCGAACCGACCTAGAGACGTAACACCAGACAGCCGGACGATGGACGCTTATTGGACGTTTGGTATTGCGGGCGCACATGCTTGTTATTTTATGTTCTTTTGAAAACAATTATTGTATACAGTTTATATTAACATTTTACAGAGGTAATTTTATGCCTGGTAAGGACGCGAACGTACATCCGAGTACGATCAGAAATTAACCGCAAAATATCATTACAAAATAGAACTAGAAGAAACAAGAAGAAAGTGTCTAAATTCGTAAATAATTAAACTGAGTTTCTACATATAATTTTATACGACTACGGTTTTCTTTTCCTTTCCAAAAACTTTCATAATTTTTTAGGTGCTGTAATTTCATTATTTTTTTCATTTCAGTTTATTTTACTTAATTTCATTTACTTATTACATAATACATTTGTTCGTTTTACAAAAATTACATGTGCGGAATATATAAACTGATATGACACAATAATATTTATTACTTATCATTCTCGTGAAATCGTTTCGCTTATTCCTTAATGTATTGAAGCTACTATAATCATTTATTTCATCTTTAAGCGTTTGAATTTACCATGTAATAATGATGTAGTCAAGCTGCAATTCTCATTGGTTGTCTGGCTTTACCATGCGCAAGAGCATACCCTTGTATTTCTACCATGGATATAATTTGGTATTTTTA
>NW_012033915.1:0-664 GCF_000956235.1 Wasmannia auropunctata | reverse complement strand
CAAAACTGCCTTTCTATATATTTTAAAAAAATATATAAAGGCAGTTTTCACAACAGTCGTCAAAAGTGCTTTTATAAATATTTTGTTATATATACCAAGGTAACAAAACTTTCTATTTTTTATATTTACTGTAGAACTGTCTATAGATAAAAGATACCATTAAAATCATTAATCATTTTAAGGCATAAGTACATATAAAAATATATATAGTTTGAAAAATTAAACAAATTTATATATAGACATTTTATATTTTTGTGAACAGTATCGGTATTAAACATAATTAACATAAGGAAGTTTTTTCAAGTCAGTTTTAAAAATGATAGTGTTATATACAAATAAATAGTTTTTAACCCACTTGTCCCAATAATCATAGTTGATTACACGGGTTAACACAAAATTTGACTTTGACATTAAAGTATAAAATTTCGATAAATTAGATCATAGATGAACGAAAAAAATTATATGGCCTGAAAAAGTTTGCTTTTATATCCAGGAGAACGTTTGAACGATATTTTTAAAAATTTGTGATTTTAATCTTTATTTTATAATAAAACGATACAAATATAAATGTACATTATTTTATTAATTTTTATTATCAAATTAGCTTACAAAAAAGTGGAAAATAATTCAAAAATGTACGGTATTACTTTTTCTTTTATGTTCA
>NW_012033914.1:0-315 GCF_000956235.1 Wasmannia auropunctata | reverse complement strand
TTTTGACAACAGTCGTCAAAACTGCCTTTATAAAATTTTTTTATATACACCATGGTGTCAAAACTGCCTTTCTATATATTTTAAAAAATATATAAAGGCAGTTTTCACAACAGTCGTCAAAAGTGCTTTTATAAATATTTTGTTATATATACCAAGGTAACAAAACTTTCTATTTTTTATATTTACTGTAGAACTGTCTATAGATAAAAGATACCATTAAAATCATTAATCATTTTAAGGCATAAGTACATATAAAAATATATATAGTTTGAAAAATTAAACAAATTTATATATAGACATTTTATATTTTTGTGA
>NW_012033913.1:0-363 GCF_000956235.1 Wasmannia auropunctata | reverse complement strand
CTTTCCGTTCTCCTCGTATGGTAAGCCGTGCATGTTGCGGTCTACTACACCGACGCTCGGGGAGAGCGCGGGAATGGTTGAAGAAAATATATTTTCTTTACATATATATATTTTGTATATGCAACTGTACCATGTGATTTTAATAATCACTTATTACATAATAAGATGTTCTAATACATATATAAAACGCTTCTGAAAGCAGAAGAAAGACAAGAAAAATAACTGATATTATCAGTTATTTCAATAGGAAATTTACTATATGTAAATTTCCCTGTGATGAAATCTGCTAGTCTTAGATTTATGCAATTATTTCAATTGTGATTGCGATCTTTACGACATGCTCATTAAAATAAAAATTACCAA
>NW_012033912.1:0-541 GCF_000956235.1 Wasmannia auropunctata | reverse complement strand
GCTGGAGTTCAGACGTGTGCTCTTCCGATCTAAAGTAGAGATTTCAAGCTGTAAAATGCTTTTTTGATCATCTCGATACGATCATTTTTGACGAAGTTACACTCTCTTGAATTTTGCCTATTTTTGGAGGCTAGAACAGGTGATCCTTTAATTTTTTGGACCAGTGTATATAACGTATTTCGGTGATTAGGGGGGGTATGACACCGACAATCAGAACCTAATTGAGTTTCTGTAATAAAAGGGAGTATTTTATTATTTACAAGTTTTTAGCTCGGTATTTACAAGGTCTCACCTGTAATAAAAGAAACAACATTTAATGTCCGCAGACCGTCGTGTCAATCACTCCTAATCACAGGTGTTTAGATCTGTTAATTGAACACTCGATTGCACACTTTAACGGTACTCCACGTGTGTCAATCCGCCTTTCCGTTCTCCTCGTATGGTAAGCCGTGCATGTTGCGGTCTACTACACCGACGCTCGGGGAGAGCGCGGGAATGGTTGAAGAAAATATATTTTCTTTACATATATATATTTTGTATA
>NW_012033911.1:0-558 GCF_000956235.1 Wasmannia auropunctata | reverse complement strand
GCGGCGCGACGCCAAGTATNTAAAAGTCGGGTGATGACTTGTGAGTATACGGCACTTGGCACTGTCGAAGCGCTACCGCTAGCTTTATCTCGAAGTTTTGCCTTGTCAGATTTCCGATTTCAATATTCTCGGATCAAAAGTTCTAATGAAAAATCTAATGACACTTTCGCTATATAATGTCGATACGAGCTTTCGATTGAGACCAGTCCGAATGAAATCGGTGCAGTCAATCCCGAGATCTCGAAATCGAGTCTACGAAAATCTACGAAAATGCCACTTTAGCGATTCCAGTTTTCGTCTTCTTATTATTCAGACAGTATCCGCCGTATTATCCGCCAAGGCGCATTCACAACGCGAGCGACTGTCGCGTCAAGATGCGTTCTTATGTGAGATTCTTATATGAGATTATGCGCGTAGTTCGAAAACATATCGTGTTTTTATGTGTCATCATTGCGATATATATCCTCGTTGTTTGTGAATAAGAATAATAAAATGTTTAACGCAATACCCTTTTATAACAAATTAACGATGATATTTGAGAATTGTTAATTATAATTA
>NW_012033910.1:0-923 GCF_000956235.1 Wasmannia auropunctata | reverse complement strand
TGTAAATCGCGTTCAAATAAAATCGCTGGTGCATCGTCATTATCTGCAAGGTTGGGTATTTTAATTTTTTTTTAACTAAGTAACAATTAAGTTAAAGTTAATCGCTAAGTTAATGGTTAACCTTTAAATGGTACATGAGTGCGAATTCGTACCGCGAAAATTTTCGAATTGCTGGCATTTGCACAGAGACATCAGTATCAGGAAAAATGTACAATTTAGGATATCATATCCAAATTCGCACCATCATTCTATTAGTGGGTGCTCAAACGAAGTGTGCCATTTGAAGGTTAATAAATAAATTAATTAATTATTCCCAACCTTGATTATCTGTGATGTCTGATGAACTTGTCAGTGACAAATTTTCTGCATCCCTTGAAGTATTTAAATTGTTGTCACTCATGTTATCACTGGAAGATGTTAAAACAAGAGAGATCGAAGATTCATCATTATATTGATGAGACCTTTCTATCGCGAAAGCACGTACATTATTGTTATGTTCTGTGAAATATGAAATTTAATTAATTTGCAATCTCCTTATAATTCTTTAATGTGTAATGTACGAGTAATGTACAAATAGGTCAGTTCATTTTAGCTGAACTAGTGTACTATCGTTATACTTAAAATAAAATCAAGCGCTGCGGTAGCGGCGCGACGCCAAGTATNTAAAAATCGGGTGATGACTTGTGAGTATACGGCACTGGCACTATCGAAGCGCTACCGCTAGCTTTATCTCGAAGTTTTGCCTTGTCAAATTTCCGATTTCAATATCTCGGATACGAAAGTTCTAATGAAAAATCTAATGACACTTTCGCTATATAATGTCGATACGAGCTTTCGATTGAGACCAGTCCGAATGAAATCGGTGCAGTCAATTCCGAGATCTCGAAATCGAGTCTACGAAAATCTACGAAAATGCCACTTTA
>NW_012033909.1:0-434 GCF_000956235.1 Wasmannia auropunctata | reverse complement strand
GTGACTGGAGTTCAGACGTGTGCTCTTCCGATCTTTGTTAAGTAACGCATTTGTTCCTTAGCGCGAATATTTTCTCTATCTCTTTCATATCGCTGTCTTCTTTTCGTGCGCTTATTGTCTATATTCTTTATATATCGCTCTTTTTGTTTCGTGCGATTATTTCTATATTTTTTTTATATCGCTCAATTTTTTTTGCACGATTATTTTCAATATTTTTTTGATATTGGCAACGTTTTTTAGCACGATTATTTTCTATATTTTCATGGTATCGGAGACGTCGTTTAGCACGTTTATTTTCTAAACCCTCTTGTTGATATTGATCTTTATTTTTACAATTGTTTGTATTGCTTTGTTCAGTCTCAATATTATTGACTAATACTTCCATAATTTTTTTATCTGAAACGCTATGCATTAATTGTATTTCAAAACATTTA
>NW_012033908.1:0-546 GCF_000956235.1 Wasmannia auropunctata | reverse complement strand
TTGATAAATTTTGAATAATTTCTATCGAATGTTTTTATTTGGATAAATTAAATTATTTAATGTGATTTATTCGCCGTCTGATGCGAATACTCGTGTAATGCGGGTACTAATATAAAGTGAGTGTTCGTATGATACGAATACTCACTTTATATTAGTACCCGTGTGATACGGGTATCCGCGTGGTACGGACGGGTACCCGCGTGATACGGGTACCCGCCTGATACGGGTACCCGTGTGACACGGGTACCCGAGGAATCGGTTCTCACCCGTGTGCAGCGAATGACGGGCGGGCGGGCAGGTACCCGGGTACCCGGATTTTCCGAGCACTACTTTTCAGAGACTGTCAGCGATTTCTCTGAAAATCATTTATAAGTGTCTGAAAAACTTTGAATTTCGCTGAAATTAGAGATTTCAGTGATGTCTCCGAAAATTAAACTTTCATGGTTTCTCACTTTTCAGAGACTTTTAGCGATTTCTCTGAAAATTATTTCCAAGTGTCGGAAAGTTTTTGAATGTTGCTGAAATTCTGAAATTTAGAGATGTCTA
>NW_012033907.1:0-717 GCF_000956235.1 Wasmannia auropunctata | reverse complement strand
GGTCTCATAACCAAATATGATTGGAGTCTGGATTAAAAGTCTGGACTAATTAAACGTCATAAAGAAACTTTCTTGCTAAATTTGACAAATACAACTCTATAGGATCGTATTTTCTTCATTATTTGAAAAGTACTTATTTTTACTTTTATCACTTTTCTATCAATATAGCGATATTGTCGTAATACATAAATTTTTTGATAACAAATGGTTTCTTTGTAATTTCTTTGTAATTTTCTTTTTGTATTTCTATTTTACTTTTTTTGGAGAATAATTTAATTTCTATTGACTTTATTTTACTTGGTAAATTTTAATTTAAGTTTTAATGAAATAGAGTTAATAGAGTAAAAGTTATTTGATAAATATTTGATAAATTTTGAATAATTTCTATCGAATGTTTTTATTTGGATAAATTAAATTATTTAATGTGATTTATTCGCCGTCTGATGCGAATACTCGTGTAATGCGGGTACTAATATAAAGTGAGTGTTCGTATGATACGAATACTCACTTTATATTAGTACCCGTGTGATACGGGTATCCGCGTGGTACGGACGGGTACCCGCGTGATACGGGTACCCGCCTGATACGGGTACCCGTGTGACACGGGTACCCGAGGAATCGGTTCTCACCCGTGTGCAGCGAATGACGGGCGGGCGGGCAGGTACCCGGGTACCCGGATTTTCCGAGCACTACTTTTCAGAGACTGTCAGCGATTTC
>NW_012033906.1:0-353 GCF_000956235.1 Wasmannia auropunctata | reverse complement strand
AATCTCCTTTGACAGAAAGTAAAGAACCAAATACGAAAGTACACAAGTTTAATTATGAAACGCAGTAATTGAATTTGATTGATATTAAGACTTATTGTTAGCGCCGTTTGACACATTTAAGATTAGAGATTAGTTACAGTTAGAAGTTATTGCGTTCTTAACTTTTTAACTTTGTTTTTTCATTTATATGAAGATATATATAATATATATAATATTAATTACGATTATTTTTCCATTAATCTTAAGATTGTGATATTAATTATTTTTATTTTATTTTAAGATGTGATTGAATTACGATTATTTTTCAGTTTTAAAATGTGATATTAATTATTATTATTCTTTTATTTAGTTTA
>NW_012033905.1:0-501 GCF_000956235.1 Wasmannia auropunctata | reverse complement strand
TCACACGCACACACGCACACACGCACACACGCACACACGCACACACGCACACACGCACACACGCACAGACGCACACACGCACACACGCACACACGCACACACGCACACACGCACGCGCACACACACACACACACACACACACACACACCGCGCGCAACCACGTACACAAAATATGTAAGTGTGAAAAATTTTTAACTTTTTTTTACAGTTGAATCTTGCAGGACATTCTTCTACTTTTGCAACTATTCAATCTCCTTTGACAGAAAGTAAAGAACCAAATACGAAAGTACACAAGTTTAATTATGAAACGCAGTAATTGAATTTGATTGATATTAAGACTTATTGTTAGCGCCGTTTGACACATTTAAGATTAGAGATTACAGTTAGAAGTTATTGCGTTCTTAACTTTTTTAACTTTGTTTTTTCATTTATATGAAGATATATATAATATATATAATATTAATTACGATTATTTTTCCATTAATCTTAAGATTGTGATAT
>NW_012033904.1:0-522 GCF_000956235.1 Wasmannia auropunctata | reverse complement strand
GTAGTAGAATGTGTAATGTGCTTTACTCATTTCTACATCCTTTATGTATTTTATAGGAAAGTTGTTCAATTTAGTCTAATTGATGTTAAATAAAAGTCTTCATTTTATCATTTATGTAAGTACATATATATTCGATAATAAATAACAATTTTTTCACAGTTTAGAACATGCACTAAATAATAGAGAAACGAGTCATCTTCATATCTTAATATTACAATAATTAAACGATTGAGCTAGTGATGATGACGGTTTTTTATAACACTATTTCGAATTAAAAATATTCTATACTCTTCGGTTTACGTTGTCAATATGTGCTTGTGATGCTTATCACTACAAAATGCGTGATATCGTTACAAAATTGACTTTTTTAAAAAAAAGTAAAAAAGGGTCTGACAGAGATAGAAGCAGTCAACGTGCGCGTGGCAGCCCATTGCAAAGTATTCTCTTATGACGTCTTGCTTGTCGCATGCCACGTCATCAAAGACAAAAATGGAATTTGGAAGCGCCTCGTTCGATGGAACA
>NW_012033903.1:0-833 GCF_000956235.1 Wasmannia auropunctata | reverse complement strand
TCTATTTAAACTATCACGTTTCAGAGCTTGCGGTCGTTCTTGTTAATTAAATATAGGGTTTCTCTGGGCCCTGGGTGAGGGTCTGGCTCTTCTCCGATATTATTCACGATGTCTGAACGCTGTGACTCGCGCGAGTTCCGACTTTCTTGGTGTCCTTGATCCTCTCGCGGGGTATCTTTGGGCCCGGGGTCAGGGTCGGGCTCTCCTCCGGTCATCCGATCACTCGCGATGTTTAGACTAATCGAGCATTGTGTCTGGGCTTATCCTGGACTGAGTACATTAAACCAACATCCAGCTGGAGCAGGGGTAAGGCCAATGTTATGGCGACCTTATCTTGAGCTCATCCTGCTAGACGTAGGAGGCCCGGTTATCACACGCCACCGGTAGTGCCTCAATTGCGTATATACTGCAAGCTGCCCCGAAGACGGCGAGTCTGAGAGTATGCATGTATACTCGAATCTTGCCCTCTGAGGGATACATGCCCTTGCAATGAAGGTGGATCAGGTGTCCTGGCTTTACGAAGTCCAGTGCGCCGGGCTGGTCAATGTTGTTTGGAGCCATAACTCCTAGCGGCCGTCCTTGGCGGTTGCGTTGTCCTAATGCTCGAGGACGTCTGGGCAGTCGCGTTTGTGAAGGTGCCGGAAAGTCATAGGTTGGGTGAGGATGTTCCGACTCTCTCGGTGTCCTTGATTCCCTCTCGGGGTTTCTTTGGGCCCGGGGTCAGGGTCGAGCTCTCCGGATTACCTCCGCGCGGTTACCGGATCACTCACGATGTTTCAACACTTTGATTCTCGTGAGAATTCCAGATCGGAAGAGCACACGTCTGAACTCCA
>NW_012033902.1:0-470 GCF_000956235.1 Wasmannia auropunctata | reverse complement strand
TAAAGTATATATATATATATATATTTATATGTATATATATATATATATATTATAATTTAAAATCATTCATTTATATATTTAAGTGATGATATTTTAAGTTCTTATAAATTGAAAATTTTTGTTAATTATAATTTTGTTAACGTTGTAATTAATAATAAGAGTGTTAAATATCTCGCGCCTATTTAAACTATCACGTTTCAGAGCTTGCGGTCGTTCTTGTTAATTAAATATAGGGTTTCTCTGGGCCCTGGGTGAGGGTCTGGCTCTTCTCCGATATTATTCACGATGTCTGAACGCTGTGACTCGCGCGAGTTCCGACTTTCTTGGTGTCCTTGATCCCCTCGCGGGGTATCTTTGGGCCCGGGGTCAGGGTCGGGCTCTCCTCCGGTCATCCGATCACTCGCGATGTTTAGACTAATCGAGCATTGTGTCTGGGCTTATCCTGAGGACTGAGTACATTAAACCAACAA
>NW_012033901.1:0-521 GCF_000956235.1 Wasmannia auropunctata | reverse complement strand
GTCCCTCTATCGCGTTCTAGATTTCAATTCCGCGTGATAATTTGAAGGGTGGCACGCCCGCTCGTGCCTGGCGCCCAACTTCGCGTTTCTGGTTATGGTGTACTTGCGAATGTGAATTTTTAATGTAATCGTTGCATTGAGCCGGATTAGTGTCGGTCCACGACCGATCTTGTAGTCCGACACCAAAGAAAAGTGTGGTCACAATATATATATATATACAGGGTGTCCCAGAATTGGCGCATTCGGAGTACAGGATGTTATACTTCGTGCTAAAAGGAACAACTTTTTTCTTTAGCAAATTTTGATCTGACAAGTAATTTTGGCAGGAGAGCTGGTTAAAGTTAACGAATAATCGCTTTTATCCATGCGGCGCTCAGCGCCGGCGCGCGCTCCTCCATTCACTTGTTCCTAATTTTTGGCTAATATTTACAAATAATGTCTTAAAATACTAATACGGCTCTGTTATAATTATTTTATGACATTTTAAGACTGTGTTTAAGACAGTCTTAAATATTAAGAAT
>NW_012033898.1:0-347 GCF_000956235.1 Wasmannia auropunctata | reverse complement strand
TATAAAAATGAGAGTGGTTTACATTTATATATTATATAATTTATTTAAAAAAGAAAAGTAATGCGCGTATTTAAATATGAGCATTTAAATATTTCGTATAATTACAATCAACATTATGATTAGGTGATTGAGCGAAAGAGTTGCATAATTTTGATCCATGAAAGTGACGATTTGACATATATAAAGTAACTGTAAAAGTAACTATTAAATTAGTTACTAGTTACTTAAAAAATCTAACTAATTGTAAGTTAAGTTACAGTTACACATGGAAAGAAAGTAACGAAGTTAAGTTACAGTTATTGAAAAAAAGTAACTGTAACTGTAACTTCGTTACAAGTAACGAGTTA
>NW_012033897.1:0-374 GCF_000956235.1 Wasmannia auropunctata | reverse complement strand
TGTTTTATTTATACTATAAGTTAGTAAAGATGTATTCAGTTATATTATGTATTCAGTCATATTATGTATAATTAAATAATGTGAATAGTAAAGATTTATTTTTTCCATTTTTCACCTTTTTTTCTTTCTGCGCATTCTCGTTACATATATATTAAACCTGTAAGTTAAAATTAAATGTTATGATAATTACAAATTTCGTATGTTTTTATTTCATTATTTACTTCAGTGTTTACAATTCAAGCCTATTAACCTTATAACGATGCAAGGCCGAAATAGGCATCGTCATCGCGCTACTCGGCCACGGCCGGATGCCTGGCAAAAACACCAGCCGGAGCCGCCCCGCCAAATACCTGCGGGGCGATGACAGGCGCAGT
>NW_012033896.1:0-427 GCF_000956235.1 Wasmannia auropunctata | reverse complement strand
TTTTTCGCCAAAAATGCCATTTCTACTTGTGGGTATTTTTGCCAATCTTTGAAAAGCTCTCCTGAAAAATGACATTTTTTGAGATATGACTCTATTGCTCCGGACTAGCGATATTATACGTACTGTTATTATATTATAGTTACTGTAAAAGACAATAATATTAACAAAAAACAATATTATTAACACAATTTTGTTGTTTTACTGTTTTATTTATACTATAAGTTGTAAAGATGTATTCAGTTATATTATGTATTCAGTCATATTATGTATAATTAAATAATGTGAATAGTAAAGATTTATTTTTTCCATTTTTCACCTTTTTTTCTTTCTGCGCATTCTCGTTACATATATATTAAACCTGTAAGTTAAAATTAAATGTTATGATAATTACAAATTTCGTATGTTTTTATTTCTATTATTTACTTCA
>NW_012033895.1:0-376 GCF_000956235.1 Wasmannia auropunctata | reverse complement strand
ATACAATTAACGAACGTTCGAACTTACAAACACGGACAGCTCGGCCACCCTTGCACACGCGTTCGCGGCACCGCTTGAGATTTATGTCCGGCTTCGTTTGAGATCTCCACGCGGCGCCGATCAAACATTCGGCGACAGCGGCGGCTGTCCAAAAGACGGCCGCCGCAAAAACAAGGAAAATTCTGTGAAGCGACCGCGCCAATGAAAATCAACCCTGGATGGTGGGGCGGACAATGATCGTGAGCGACGGAAGGACGATTTGACCACTCGATCAATAGCCACGGAAACTATCGGACGACGAAAATATTCAGTCACAGATATCTCTCGCGAGCCAAGTCGTGTTGTGTACAGTGCGTGATCGAGCTACCCGCGACTC
>NW_012033893.1:0-599 GCF_000956235.1 Wasmannia auropunctata | reverse complement strand
CGTCGCGCGGCTAAGTCCCTCGCCGCGTGTTGCTTTCGCCGACGGGGCTGGCGCGCGCGCGTTGGGGTCTCGTCTAACCGACAAGACGAATCCCCAAGCCGAGGGCTGAGTCTCAACAGATCGCAGCGTGGTAACTGCTCTACCGAGTACAACACCCCGCCAGGTACCTAAGTCGTCTACAGACGATTCCGAGTCTCGACATCGAACTCGCGAAACTCATGTTCGACCGTTTGACGCCGTGCCGTCGTAGCGGTGAGATCCCGACGACGGGCGATGGCGCCGTACGGCAAACCGGGCTCGTGCGACGACCGGCCCGTGGACCGGCCGCCTAGTAGGTAAGTGTCACATTGTTTTGAGCCTTTCGACTCACGAGACTCCTAGAGATATCATTGCCAACCTTTGACTAGAGAGGATACGGCCTTAGAGGCGTTCAGGCATAATCCCACGGATGGTAGCTTCGCACCACCGGCCGCTCGACCGAGTGCGTGAACCAAATGTCCGAACCTGCGGTTCATCTCGTACTGAGCAGGATTACTATCGCAATGACTAGTCATCAGTAGGGTAAACTAAACCTGTCTCACGACGGTCTAAACCCAGCT
>NW_012033892.1:0-331 GCF_000956235.1 Wasmannia auropunctata | reverse complement strand
TCTTCTTAGAGGGCAGGCGGCTTCTAGCCGCACGAGATTGAGCAATAACAAGTCTGAGATGCCTTTAGATGTTCTGGGTCGCACGCGCGCTACACTGAAGGAATCAGCGTATGTTCCCTGGTCGAAAGGCCCGGGTAATCCGCTGAACCTCCTTCGTGCTAGGGATTGGGGCTTGCAATTGTTCCCTATGAACGAGGAATTCCCAGTAAGCGCGAGTCATAAGCTCGCGTTGATTACGTCCCTGCCCTTTGTACACACCGCCCGTACGAACTACTACCGAATTGAATGATTTAGTGAGGTCTTCGGACTGGTGCGCGGCAATGCGTCGGCA
>NW_012033891.1:0-507 GCF_000956235.1 Wasmannia auropunctata | reverse complement strand
AAGTATGGTTGCAAAGCTGAAACTTAAAGAAATTGACGGAAGGGCACCACCAGGAGTGGAGCCTGCGGCTTAATTTGACTCAACGCGGGAAACCTCACTGGGCACAGACACCGGAAGGATTGACAGATTGACAGCTCTTTCTTGATTCGGTGGGTGGTGGTGCATGGCCGTTCTTAGTTGGTGGAGTGATTTGTCTGGTTAATTCCGATAACGAACGAGACTCTAGCCTGCTAAATAGGCGTACCTTATGGTATCGCGAAGGCCCCCGGCTTCGGCTGGTGGGTTTTTACTACCAACGTACAAACAAATCTTCTTAGAGGGACAGGCGGCTTCTAGCCGCACGAGATTGAGCAATAACAAGTCTGAGATGCCTTTAGATGTTCTGGGTCGCACGCGCGCTACACTGAAGGAATCAGCGTATGTTCCCTGGTCGAAAGGCCCGGGTAATCCGCTGAACCTCCTTCGTGCTAGGGATTGGGGCTTGCAATTGTTCCCTATGAACGAGGA
>NW_012033890.1:0-436 GCF_000956235.1 Wasmannia auropunctata | reverse complement strand
TGTTTTCATTAATCAAGAACGAAAGTTTGAGGTTCGAAGGCGATCAGATACCGCTCTAGTTCTAACCATAAACGATGCCAGCTAGCGATCCGCCGAAGTTCCTCCGATGACTCGGCGGGCAGCTTCCGGGAAACCAAAGCTTTTGGGTTCGGGGGAAGTATGGTTGCAAAGCTGAAACTTAAAGAAATTGACGGAAGGGCACCACCAGGAGTGGAGCCTGCGGCTTAATTTGACTCAACGCGGGAAACCTCACTGGGCACAGACACCGGAAGGATTGACAGATTGACAGCTCTTTCTTGATTCGGTGGGTGGTGGTGCATGGCCGTTCTTAGTTGGTGGAGTGATTTGTCTGGTTAATTCCGATAACGAACGAGACTCTAGCCTGCTAAATAGGCGTACCTTATAATATCGCGAAGGCCCCCGGCTTCGGCTGGTG
>NW_012033889.1:0-480 GCF_000956235.1 Wasmannia auropunctata | reverse complement strand
AACTGGTGTGATGTGGGACGTCCTACCGATGGGCTTAGCCTCGCGAGGGGCGGCCCAACTAATATCCCGTCGCGGTGCGACTCTATACTGAGTGTCGAGTCGGGCCGGTACGTTTACTTTGAACAAATTAGAGTGCTTAAAGCTGGCTATCCTCGCCTGAATACTGCGTGCATGGAATAATGGAATAGGACCTCGGTAATGATTAATAGGGACAGATGGGGGCATTCGTATTGCGACGTTAGAGGTGAAATTCTTGGATCGTCGCAAGACGGACAGAAGCGAAAGCATTTGCCAAAAATGTTTTCATTAATCAAGAACGAAAGTTAGAGGTTCGAAGGCGATCAGATACCGCTCTAGTTCTAACCATAAACGATGCCAGCTAGCAATCCGCCGAAGTTCCTCCGATGACTCGGCGGGCAGCTTCCGGGAAACCAAAGCTTTTGGGTTCGGCGGAAGTATGGTTGCAAAGCTGAAACTTAA
>NW_012033887.1:0-334 GCF_000956235.1 Wasmannia auropunctata | reverse complement strand
TACTTTCCAAATCGATACTTAAGAAAACGATCCTACTGGTCGTTCATGGAATTACACGGATAAAAAAGGAGACTCGAATCTCAAAATTTTTTACGAAATTTGACAAGTTCCATGGCGCGAATAAAAAGTCGCATGCAAATGCAGTTTACTGCTTTCGAAAGAGTGAATTTTTACCTTCAATTTGCTTTTTTGTTGAGCGTTGTATGATTTTTTTTCACCGAGTTATTCAATATTGAAGCAAAAATGATCCTTTTTGCTTCACCGAGTTATTCAACATTGTAAGCAAAAGGATCATTTTGCTTCAATATTGCATAACTCGGTGAAAAAAAATACG
>NW_012033886.1:0-372 GCF_000956235.1 Wasmannia auropunctata | reverse complement strand
ACCTGCGCTGGCAGTTCCGAAGGTTATGAAACCGCCCCACAGTCTTTCACCAGCGGTGATTGTAATTTTATTCAATGTTTCTTCATCCAGGAATCCTGTCAGCGAGATACCAGATGGGGGGACACGATGTCCGGTAGCGGTCCTAGCGAACGTGCTGAGGAGGGCAGGGGTCTCGACCGGGAACATGATATGGTCACGCAGCCGGGAGATGTCCTCCTGGGAGTAGATTCCACTGTCAGCTAAATGTTCTGCGTCCACGTACTTCCATTCTGGTTTGGTCATGGGTTCTAACATCTGCGGTGGAATCATGGCTGCTGGTTTCGGCGTTAAACTTATCCATCCTCCTTTCACTTTAAACATGTTTGGGAGCAG
>NW_012033885.1:0-305 GCF_000956235.1 Wasmannia auropunctata | reverse complement strand
ATATATATTCCAATGACACCTGCGCTGGCAGTTCCGAAGGTTATGAAACCGCCCCACAGTCTTTCACCAGCGGTGATTGTAATTTTATTCAATGTTTCTTCATCCAGGAATCCTGTCAGCGAGATACCAGATGGGGGGACACGATGTCCGGTAGCGGTTCTAGCGAACGTGCTGAGGAGGGCAGGGGTCTCGACCGGGAACATGATATGGTCACGCAGCCGAGAGATGTCCTCCTGGGAGTAGATTCCACTGTCAGCTAAATGCTCTGCGTCCACGTATTTCCATTCTGGTTTGGTCATGGGTTC
>NW_012033884.1:0-396 GCF_000956235.1 Wasmannia auropunctata | reverse complement strand
TTAACTTTTAATTTTAGATTAATTTTGGGTTTTGGACATTGGTAACTTGGAAACAAGTATTTTTTGATGTTAAAACAATTTGATCGAAATGGTCTGATTTTCGATGTCAATTTCGATTCGATGAGTTTTCGATGACATCGACATCGAAACGACGTCGATTCGACATCAGCCTTCTCAGTGGGTAATAGAGACAACAATTTTTGGAAAAATAAAATGTTGCCCTTTTTAACTCGTTTTTATTTTGAATGCATGCTTCCAGAAATTTTGAATAGTCGCATAATAGGCATATGCCTATTAGGAATCCAAAATATATTGCAGAAGCAATGGAAGAAGCAGAAAACAGAAAAAATAGTCGAAAAAATATTCGACAAGATGCAAAAGAAAACGAAAATGTCA
>NW_012033883.1:0-660 GCF_000956235.1 Wasmannia auropunctata | reverse complement strand
ATATATATATATATATATATATAATCTGAAATATATTTTTTAATTAAAAATATAGAACATTAAATATTCATAATTAAACACATATAGAATATATATATATATATATATATATGTATATATATCTTTATATATTTAATATAATTGTTATATTAATATATCTAAAAGTCAATCAAAAAATATTAGCTTAATTATCATAAAATTGAATTTTAGATTTATTAACATAAACAAAATTTTTTACTTGTTTTTTATATTGAGATGTATCAATTATAATTTATATTTAAATATCTAATGGTGTTACTTTTTGCGCGCATTTATATTTACAAAATTGTAAAAATTTGCGAAAAATTTCACCATAAAATAATCGAAGAGTAAAAAATAACTAAAAAATAATTTTCGAAGTTACAGAATCATTTCTAAAAAAAAATAAAAATGCTTACAGCAGTTACTTTTTACAAAATTTTACTTTTTGATCTGATTAATTAAATTATATTAGTTAAATAAAGATGCGATTATGATAAATATCGTTGAAATTTAAAATATATAATTCAACAATTTTACATACCAAGAAATTTTACAATTTGCTAAGTATCGCTAAATAGATTTGCTAATTATTTTTAGTGACAAATGGAATTTTAAAAATGTTAGCAAAACAAATAAACA
>NW_012033882.1:0-996 GCF_000956235.1 Wasmannia auropunctata | reverse complement strand
TAACTCGCAGACGCGGAAGATACGCGAACGCGACAGAGTAATATATAAAGGGTTGTAATACGTTATGGAAAGGGATAGGGCGGAGCTCGGTGGATGGATGGGACATGCGTCATGGGGTGACAGCCGGAACAAATGGAATCTGAACCAGCAATCCTGCGGTGTAAACTGCTTATGTATTGGAATCTCTCGCACAGAGACGATCTAATAATATCTTAAGTAATGGAGTCTTTCCCGAGTCTCGCCGAATTACGCTCGTGGCGTCGAACGGTACACCATCGATATACCGTCGATGAATTTTTATCTTCTTCGCATCCCGACTAATCATCTTCAGTTTAAGACACCGCGACATTTTTCGCGAGGGAACGCCGCGCGTCAGGGAAAGAAAGAGAAACGAGGGAGGAAGTTCGTGTTCGTTAGTTTTCAGAGGTATTCCTCGCGAAGAAAGAAGGAAGGAAAGGGTCGCGAGAAGTAACTCCGTTCTCCCCGTCAAAGCGGGAAGACACAACCGAGTTAACGAACAAAACTGGAAGAGTACCTGCAACGTGGCGAAGAGGGATGACGAGAATTCGAAGTAACGAAATCACGGCCCCGTGTCCGCGAGCGGGAATGACCTCGTTCCCGGATCCGTTTCCGGATCTGGGTTAGACCGAGAGACTTCGAAGCTCCAAGCTCTCGGGGACGGTTCCGTCGGACGGCCCGTGTATATTATTCAAGCGTCTCCTACCACCCTTGACGCGCCGTATACTCGGCGAGGCCAGGTTTTGACCTCGTGGCTCGCCATATTCCTCAAACGAGCGAACGTCGAGAGACGCGTCGTACAATACAGGAGTGCCGATTCGTACCCTCGAAAGGGACGACTCGAGAAATCGATGAGTGCTGAATCTCGTAGGCAAGAAAATCATGAATTTCTTTTCATTCATCGCGAACGCGCGTCGTTATCCATTCACCGCTCTCGATCCTCAACCAATTCAAGATCGCGCGAAGCGTACAAGATGG
>NW_012033881.1:0-354 GCF_000956235.1 Wasmannia auropunctata | reverse complement strand
TTTTTATAGATAATTTTATGATCTACAATTTATGTCTGAGGTAATTTTGCGATAAAACTTACCGTTTTGAAGAAAATCGCGAAAAACCCATTTTTTTGACCTTTGACCTCGAGTCAATTTTTTTCCTTAAACCGGAACGATGGGGAACTTTGAGAAATTGTTTTTTATTGTGTTTTGAACAATTTTACCGATTTTCAGCTGACAGCGAATTTATGTAACTTCACTCTTATTTTTTGGTCTAACTTGACCGGGCTATAAGAGATAGTAGTAATCTGTACGAGATTATCGTGCATAATAGAAAATCGGACGAATAGTTTTGAATTCGTATTGCTACTGCACGCTGTAAAACGATTG
>NW_012033880.1:0-905 GCF_000956235.1 Wasmannia auropunctata | reverse complement strand
CCGATTAAATTATCAATAAATACGATAAATGTAGAGAAGAGATTAAATTATCTTCTCTTTTGCAGTTTAAAATAAATGTTTTCAAAAATTTTAATTAAAAGGGATCAATTAACTCCAACTGCCTTTCTCATACTTTCGTCTAACGAACATTACGCGAAAAGTGAATACCGCTTACAAGATTTTTCATCGTAAGCTCTGACCGTCCTTGTCATTTCCCTCGGCAGCTCTCCCTCTCGCACGTAGGGTGGACAACGACTTTTCCGCTCCGGGGAGATCGACCTCTCGCAAAAAGCTACTCAACGCAGGATGACGCGCAGGGCGCGCGCGAGAGCGGGAGACAGGCCAAGTAGAGAAACGGGGTTCTCGTTTCATGAAATTTCGAAAGCGTCTCGACGCCCTCCAGGGACGCGTACCGGGGAGTTTATCAAAATTGAAACGCGACACCTTTGTCGGGAACTTCGTATCCGTCGGAAGGCGGTACCGAGAACGACACGTACCTACTCGAGCTCGTCTCGTCGCTCACCGGCAAAATTGGGACACCGTGAGAGGCGATGTTCGAGCAGGCGGTGTGGAACAAGCCCTCAAGGTTAATCCGAGACAACTGCGGGGTCTCGTACGACGGTACGAATTTTTCGTGAGGTGGCGTTTCAAGATCTTCAAATGCCTTAGGCAATTCTGTTCTCTCGGTAGGGAAAACCATGTTCTGCAATGCGAGACGAATATCCCTAACTTATTGTTAGTTAGACTGTAGTTTAAATCTAATTCTTTGTCGAAATTAAGAACAGAAGAGTCGTTGATCTAAATGATTTTCGTACACGGAAAAAATTGCTGTGGATGTTACAACAATATTCTCTATGTTTGGAAAAGAAATGCATGTGAATTTAAGTTATATTGATGTTACATGA
>NW_012033879.1:0-603 GCF_000956235.1 Wasmannia auropunctata | reverse complement strand
TTTTAATTCTGAACAAAAATCGGTGATCTTGTAATTCCTCGAGGAGTTATATGTGCTGAAATGAATTAATATGAATTATAATGGCACTTGAAATATTATCAAAACCATCAAAACTTGTGGCTCACTATTTTTTTAGTTTGTATAATTTATTTATCGTTTTTACTGCAACTTTATTACATATTTGAGGCGCTATTTGTTCCCCTAGTTGCTGGCACAACTTCTTTCTTTCGAAATATTATCAGAAACATCGAAACTTGTGACTCGCTATATTTTTTTAGTTTATATAATTAATTTAGCGTTCTTATTACAGCTTTATTACACATATTTGAGGTGCTATTTGTCCCCCTAGTTGCTGATACTACTTTTTTTCTCTGAGTGTGCATTTGTAACATCGTTATTTTTAACTAGAATAATATAATTATTCTGACAGAGAAAGAGAGAGAGAGAGAGAGAGGAGGGGGGGGGATTTGCGAAATAGGGAGGAAGGTGATAAAGAGGATGTCGGTTGAAAGGAGTGAGAAGGGGCAGGAAGAGAGAGAGAGAGAGAGAGAGAGAGAGAGAGAGAGAGAGAGAGAGAGAGAGAGAGAGAGAGAAGAGAGAGAG
>NW_012033878.1:0-317 GCF_000956235.1 Wasmannia auropunctata | reverse complement strand
TGCACGTGGACCAGTTGTCTTGTCCGTGATACGTGACGTAAATAGCTTTGTTTAAATAATCCCCGTCGCCAGGAAAAGGACGGTAACGCGCGGCGCGCGGAGCGAGAGACGCGCGCGCGGCACGTTATACAGGAACGGGAGGAGGAAGAGGAGGAGGAGGCCGACGACGACGACGACGACGACGACGACGACGAGCAAGCGGTGTTCCTGGCAACGAGCGCGCCCGTCGTAATGATATTCAGAACTTGCCAGCGCGAGAGAGAGAGAGAGAGAGAGAGAGAGAGAGAGAGAGAGAGAGAGAGAGAGAGAGAGAGAGA
>NW_012033877.1:0-690 GCF_000956235.1 Wasmannia auropunctata | reverse complement strand
TTAACCACTCAGAAACGTTTTCAAGGTGCTTGGGTTATTTCATCGATGACCACCTACCCTAAAATTTTGTACACATCAAGTTCGGTATTTCAACTTTATTATATAAAAAAATGAGACATTTCTGTAGTAATTCGATTTACTAAAGAATCACCTTAAGTATAAATATTTTCGCGCGGTGAGTCTGTCCCGGATCGATTGGACTGCTATGTGTTGTCTTTCCTTTATTGGTACACGCTCGCTTTTCTCCGTCCATTATCCCGCAACTTTGTCATCGTTATTATTCGCTGTCGATCCGTCTTCATGTGAAATCCGTCTTTCCCATTCCAGAGCGGCACGACGAATCCAACAGTCAAACTATTTTGCGTCGATCTCGACATGGTGGTGCAAGGTAACGTGACTTTGGTGGAGATCGAACATCCGCCGGAGCTGTCTGCCTCCGAAAGGATCCTGTCGGCGGTGGACTTCCCCACGGACAGCCTCGTGTACGCGACTTGGATGAACCGGGTGCAGAATAGGGCGTATTTCCAGCTCTGCGACGTCGACAGTCTGCTGCCAAATTGCACGACAGTGGGTATTTCTTCATTTTCGCGCGCGCGAGAGGGAGAGACAAGCTTCCGGTTCTGAACAGATCGAGTCGGCGGAGTCCGAGCGGGGGACTCGTTTGATAGTATCCTCTACGGAGATTTCGCT
>NW_012033876.1:0-546 GCF_000956235.1 Wasmannia auropunctata | reverse complement strand
GTTTTTCAGAAAATTCTGCCGTCTTGTTTGTGTACAGTTAGTCAAAGAAACGTCTCCGATCCCAAATCTGTTACTATACGTATACGTGAAAAGTTACATTTTCACATTTTTTTCTTCCCAGGTAGCACGTATTCGTTTCAGAATCATTTCATAACCGACTCTTAAAAACGTTTCTAACTGGTTAAAATGTCGAAAAATGTTTAAAGAAATGTTTATTTTTGGTTAAAAAAAAATGTAGAAAAATATAATCGAAATATCATTTTTTCTTCATCTGTAAAAAAGTGTACGCATTCATTCTTTTGAAGCAAATTTTTTACAGATAGAGAAAAAATGATATTTTGAGTATATTTCTCTACGTTCTTTTTTTTTTTTTTTTACTAAAAAGAAACGTTTCTTTAAACGTTTTTTGAGTGGACATTTTAACCACTCAGAAACGTTTTCAAGGTGCTTGGGTTATTTCATCGATGACCACCTACCCTAAAATTTTGTACACATCAAGTTCGGTATTTCAACTTTATTATATAAAAAAATGAGACATTTCTGTAG
>NW_012033875.1:0-461 GCF_000956235.1 Wasmannia auropunctata | reverse complement strand
TATATATATATATATATATACATGTTTGTTGTGTGTGTGCGTTTGATATATATAATCCATAGACTGTAAATTGTTGCAGTTGACTGCAATTTTCTTTCCAAATATTCAATTATGTATTTTAACGAAATACAAAAAGAATGATAATCTAATACAGAAATGATATTCTGTACAAGAAAACACGTAACGAGGTAAAATTTGCAAATATAAAAATTAACATGTAAAATATCAGGTTATGAAACATAAAATACAGGTGGAATATCATCTAAATTGTAGATAAATATTGAGTCAAGGTATGAAATATAAATAGAATTAATGGAATAATTATTAGATGTCTATTAAATTTTTTCTCTTTTGAATTTCAACAGTTAAGAAAATAATTACCTCGATAAAAAGAATAATCTTGATTAGAAAAAAAATTATTAATTCAAATAACACAAAAAATTTTGTAAATAATATATAAT
>NW_012033874.1:0-1416 GCF_000956235.1 Wasmannia auropunctata | reverse complement strand
GTTTTTTAGATATGACCATCGTGCCTCTGCTCAACTCGATGGTTGGAGTAAAGAGACACAGCTCGGTCTCACGACCCGTATGTACGCGCACGCATACTTGGCGTGAGACACTACTGTGTCTCTTGATAATAAACTGTTTTTTTTTTATTAATTCTAAATTCGAGTCACTGTAAAGGTCTTTTTTTCCTTCGCCTGAACCACTTTCGAACCTTACTATTTGCAGCGATCTGCTCCGCGCTGCAGAAAGACGATCGTTTCAAGGACATTCACTCTTGTTCTTTTTAATGATGACTAAACGTATGAATTTTTTCGATATTTTCGCTCCTCTACATATTTTGAATTTGTCTACAGAATTAAATGTCTGTTTGAAATCCATAAACAGCATATGAAGATCCGTGCTAAACGCCATACACTTCTCCATGCTTTGTCTATAGTGAAAATATGATCGGTTGTGAACTTATTTGATCTAAAGCCACATTGATAGTTTGTGATCCGATTCTCCGTATATTTATTTAGTTTACTGGTGATTAGCTTGGATAGTAGCTTGTAAGTTGCATTGAGCAAAGTTATGGGTCAATAATTAGCACAATTCAAGCTTTCTTTCTTTTTATGAAATGACATTATGCTACTTTTCTCCGGCATCGCTTCAGCGTCCCATATCTTAAGGATAAATTTATGTATTCTTGCGTTGCATTCCATTCCTGCTCCTTTTTATTAATTCCACCATTATTGCATTCTCACCAGGTACTTTTTCATTCTTCAGCTTTTGTAGTAGTTTTCTAGCTATTTCTTCATATTCGGGTGGAGTGAGATTTATCTTCCTCGTTTTCTTCTTGGCTATATGGATTAGTTTGGGAAGTCTATATTTCTATCTTATCTTCATCTTCTCTATAGAACGTTTTTTTCAAAGTATGACTTCCATCTGTTCATAGAAAGAGTTTCCACTCTTCTACTTGCTTGAAAATAATTTTTAGGAAAAGCATCGGATAAAAGTTTCAAATAAAAATTGTAGGGTTTGTAAGGTAAACAAGGCCATGTGGCATTCAACCTCTATTAGACGTCCATATTTATAAATATTTTTCAAACGTTGTAAATGTAAATCAATCCTAGATCTCATGAAATTTTTGCTGGATGATTTTATAGATTTCTAGCAATATAACAAAATATAAATAACTACATTTAACAAGAACATATCAAATTCCTGAAATTATTTTTACATAAAACTCAATAAAACTTTATTATCAAAACAACATCTAATTTAGTTTCATCTTAGAAATCAATTTTGTGGACTCTTTCAAAGAATCATTTTGTTAATGAATAAAAAAATCTCATAATATTGCGGCTTTTATTCCATTCTATATTATTTTTTAAATATATATCAATTTTTTAAAATGACCATTTTTGCTTCAATGTTGA
>NW_012033873.1:0-1577 GCF_000956235.1 Wasmannia auropunctata | reverse complement strand
GATTTACGATAGATTTAAACAACACTCTTTAAATATTATTATATAATATTTGATATTAAAGATCAAATCATCGGATACGAAATTAAGTAGTCAAATAATTTAGTGACTAATTTAGAATTAGTTATAGTTATCCCATACATTCAAATATATTCGAGTCGTATTTACAGAAATCCTAGAAACATTCTAAAATGATGATAAAAAAATTATTATATCACAATTTTTAACACGAAATTTAAACAAATGCAGAAAAATATCTTGGGCATCGCTATTATGTTTTCAATCTAGATTCCGTTTTCTGTTTTTATCTTATTGCAGACATTCAGATATACATTTATTATACCCAATGCATACAATTTATAATACCCATAGCTTTTTACATTAGGTAATAAAGATATCTTATTTAATATCTTTTTTTTATGATACAGTTACTTGCAATGTTACATCGTGAAAAAGAGAAGTAATTATTACAAATTAATATAATTAATTAAAATTGTGTAAGATGATTTTCTTGAGTCTTAATTATCTAAAAATCCTAAACATTTAAAGAAATTTAAACAAATCTATTTTGCCAAACATTGACTAAATGTTGATTAATTAAAAAGTTTTTAAATTAAAAAACGTATTTATTTAGCAACTGTCGCGAGTTCTCTTAGACTCGCTGCATATATATCTTCTGGAGGCCTTCACGGAGAAATTCGATTTGAAAAAGCTACAGAATCTTCGGTGCGAATACGATATTCTCTAAAGCCAACCTTGCAATATCCGGATCAGCAATGGTTGTGGTCAGTCACCCAGTTTCCGGTCGATTATACAATCATCGATGGCAGATGCGATGAACGACACATTGGACAAAGGTAATATATACGTATAATACATATAATAAGAATATTTATAATAAACTAATAAGAATTAGAAGTCTGAATATTTCTTGTAAAACTGAAATAACAGAGACGCAAAAACGATCTAGAAGAAAAAAAGTAGTTTTTTATTAGTCTTTGATACGCTAAATTTAAATCTGTAAGCAAAAATATTCTATCATGTCAGGTTTTTACGAAAAATGAAACTGAAACCATTCAAAAACCCATTTTTTAAACTACTTTCTTTAAAAATTGGTAGCTGGTCTGAAGTAACTCAAAAATAACTCAAATTACATCTTGAAGATTGTATATTAAAATAAAAATATTAAATTTTTAATTAAAATATTAAATCGCAGACATCATCGAACTTCTAATACGCTTTATTTAAGCATATATATAAATAGGATATCGTAGCATTGCAGTTAAGCTAATAGAAAACCATTGCAGTAAACAAAAATATAAATTGAAGATTCAATATGTGAAGAAGAATATTTATATATAAATGTAATGCTTCCTATATATGTCATTTTATGCACATCATATACTTTATTATATACATTTATATATATTATTATAAACATTTTCCCAGGGTTGGGTATGTTAATATTTTTTTTAACTAAGTTAAATTAAAGTTAACAGTCTAAAAATTTAACTTACAATTAGTTAAGATACAAGTTAGTCCATAATAAAATTAATTGAGTTAAGATCGTAATAGCACAC
>NW_012033872.1:0-1260 GCF_000956235.1 Wasmannia auropunctata | reverse complement strand
CTTTCAATCGTAGCTCAAAAGATCTTGTATTATTTGTTCCTGTAATCCGAAGGGGGCGAGCTACTTATTTTGTACGTATGAGCTACAGAACTTTTATACCAATGAAATGTTTACGTCAGGTGATAGGTTACGATTGCTATACGATCCGAAAAAAAGTAATTTTCTAATTTTTTGTTGTTTTTACTATAAAAAAATAGCTCGCCCCCTTACATTTTATGTCTATTTCAACTGTGATCTTGAAACATTAGCTCAAGGACAATTTTATTAGAATTGGTAATTTCAATTTACATAATAAAAGTTGTAATTTTATTTTCTTCATTCACAGTGGTACAGATTTTTTGTATATAATAATTTCTTTTTCCTACAAAACCGATTTTCAAAAATACATATAAATAACGCAATAGAGGCCGTCAATTGAAACTTTTCTTTTATATATTTATCTGTAGCGGAATTCTTTAATATTCTCTCTTTTAAACAAATATTAAATATATATAAATTTTTCTTTCAAATGTGGCATTTTGATCACATATATTAAATCACAACTAAGTTTCAAACCGGTGTTTATACAACAAAATTTTTATAAATGCTACGATTTAATAATTACACGTATGTATACTGTAAAAAGCGATTTTAATTTTGTTCAGTATTTTCGAAGTTATCGTTCCAACTGCAATTGTCGGTAATTTCCGACCTTCCAGCATCCTCTTAATATTTAAAAAAATTTAGATCTAAACTATCCGACCTACGAAAATTGGAAAAAAAGTTAATCGCAAAACACAATATGTCAAAATTTATTAAAATATTATTTTTTAATTTACTCGTATATATTAATAAACAAAATATCAAATTGATTTGTCAGATGTTAACAGTTTAAGTTTTCTGATTCTAACAATAAATTTTTGTTAAGAAATATTTGAAATTTACTCTTTAATGAATATGAACATGTGTAACATCATGTATTTTTCATTACATAATGAGGATATTTTTTTAGATAAAGAAACATTATTTTCTATTCAAATTCACACTAATTTAGTAGTTTATAGTCTTTCTATTTCACTTCTTGTAATAAATAGTTTGAATTTGAATTAACAAATTTACAAATAGATTTACGATAGATTTAAACAACACTCTTTAAATATTATTATATAATATTTGATATTAAAGATCAAATCATCGGATACGAAATTAAGTAGTCAAATAATTTAGTGACTAATTTAGAATTAGTTATAGTTATCCCATACATTCAAATATATTCGAGTC
>NW_012033871.1:0-1089 GCF_000956235.1 Wasmannia auropunctata | reverse complement strand
ATCTTGTAACTATGGATTTTTAAATAATTTGAGCTTGATTTTTTTACATGCAAAATAATTATTAGGTTAGTCAAAGTTTCGTATTTTTGCCAACTAAGGCGACTCAAAATACAAAAAGACTTTCTCATACCAGCTTGATAATACAATCAACTCTGAAAAAATTCTGTATCGTAATCCAAAAAAAAAAAGATCTTTTGCTATTTTTCGTCCTTATTGTACTTATTAATCTCTGGTTATTTATCTGAAATTGATTTTTTACAAAATTGCAACTTTGCATTAATAAATTCTTTATTATTAACTATTACATTTTCAAAATTTTATAACATTTCCAGGCTTTAAAGGGTTTGTATTTTTTAAACAAATTTGTGTTATAAAAAAATTGTTGGAAAAAATATAATAATGTACATATACAATAAGAAATAATAATCCTATATACAAATTAAATACATTACATATACATACACACACACGCACGCACGCACAAGATGTCCATGTAATAACCGCATCATTTCTTATGGGCTGGTAGAGCGGGTTAAACTGAACAAAATCCTCTACCTCTAATTTCCGCAATAGTTAACAAAAAAATAATTTGAAGATCAACGAATCTGCGTGATTCGAATTTGGCGACAAGAGATTGTCCATCGTTTATGGTCGCTTTTGGTGTACCGCAAAACTTGAAAAGGAGCCCTCTATAAATAACAATGTGTTATATCTATGTTTTTTATGCTCCTTTCACTGCTCCAAATGCGCCACTCTCCAAAAAATCATACATGCACTGTCTTTCGTCACCGAATCGTGCGGGCGCATGCTGATTCGCAGGCCTTCATAAATTAATTTCTTGTTAACTAATACGAGAATTGCAAAATGATAGAAGACTGTTCTGCTCAGTTTAATCTGCTCTATATAAACCCTCGAGAGTTGATGTGATTACCGGACACTCTATATATAATAAGATTAGCGTGTCAATTGTTAGCTGCTCATATAGAGCATTTCCAGGAGATGCCACGTGGAGGCCAATTAACACATAACTTAGAATTCTTTTAGAAAAGCAATTACTGTATTTATGAAAAATTGATTAGCATGTATAAA
>NW_012033870.1:0-368 GCF_000956235.1 Wasmannia auropunctata | reverse complement strand
CAATAATCTATGTAATAAATACGAGATTAATGTTTCTTTTATCAATTTATTTAAATTCATTGGCAATGTGTTTTAACATTTCTGATTTATCTTGCAATATTTCTATACAAACGTTGTAAAATTTTTATCGTAATTTTTCAAAATAGGTAACATTTAAATATAATTTTAAGTAGCCTTGTTACCTTTTCAGTAAATCCATGTAATATTTTCAGAACCTTGATTTGCTCTCTGCCTGTTGACGTTAACGAAAATATCCAATCCCTGGAGTACAGCCATTGCCACGTTAATCTAAACAACAATTACTGAATGAGAGGCACGCTATTCTAAAATGATGATACATATATATGTATATATACAATATATATATA
>NW_012033869.1:0-465 GCF_000956235.1 Wasmannia auropunctata | reverse complement strand
GCGAGCCGTTTTCTTTGTACTAAATCAAAGTACATAAGTGTGTGTCAGTATCATAATTTAATAGCCTAAATCTTCCGTGAGATTTGCATTATGTAACATTGACTATATTTAAGATATGTAAAGATATATCATTATATTTATAAATTGTAAAAAAATAATTATATTATATGAACATTGATAAAGTTTTTAAAATACAACTTGTTTTGTTTATATTACGTACTTCTAATTGTTCCTGTGTCATCTGACTCTGTCAATATATCATTATCAAAATTTTTCAAGTATCGATCATTGGTGAGTTCATGAAAAAGTTTCCTTTCGGCAATAATCTATGTAATAAATACGAGATTAATGTTTCTTTTATCAATTTATTTAAATTCATTGGCAATGTGTTTTAACATTTCTGATTTATCTTGCAATATTTCTATACAAACGTTGTAAAATTTTTATCGTAATTTTTCAAAATAG
>NW_012033868.1:0-640 GCF_000956235.1 Wasmannia auropunctata | reverse complement strand
TTATGTAAATAGAGTTCAATATTGATAAATAGCAGATAATTAATATATAAAAAATTAACAAATTATTATAAAATAATTAATAAAATAAATACTATTATAATAATTAATAAGTTACAATAATAAAATACATATTTTTAATATATAAGAAATACTCTCCATACCTTTGGGTAATACAGCAAATTTTTTTACTTGTTCGAGATGCCTGCTTATCTTTGATTGCATTTTTTTGCAATAATAACAAAAGTTACATTTGCCTGCACGTTTCGGTTTTGAATACTCAACGAGCAAATTAGTATCATCACAAATATTTTGTCCAGTAATATTTAACGATGTTTCTAAGCTATTCTGTGTAGTGTTATTTGATTGTGTGAGATTATCTTCCTCATCATCTTCCTCAGAATTTTCCAAATCTGCGTTATAGCAATAGTCAGGGTCTTTATCTATGTCACCACTACTGTCATCACTACTACCGTCGCTATCATATTCATATGCAGAGTTATTTACTTTAGAATATCCTTCTTTTGATTTTTTATTAATACACTTCTCAACAAAATTAAAGCATCACTTACTCTACTCTCCAAAAATAGGCAAAATTCAAGAGAATGTAACTTCGTCAAAAATGATCGTATCGAGATGTTCA
>NW_012033867.1:0-612 GCF_000956235.1 Wasmannia auropunctata | reverse complement strand
CTACAAACAATTAGTTTTCCCTTGTTGTATGCTGGATCTGTGTTAAATAGATAATTGCCTCTTCGTCTGAGAAGTGCGATAATCTTCTGTCTCTCTTTATTACCTAGTACAAAGACATAAATAGAAAATCGTCATAATTGAAAAATTGTATTAAAAATGAAAAATGTGTAACGTAAATGAAATACTATATGAATACAGTTCATATATATGAATACAGTTCAACTATATGAATACACTTAATATATTCAGTACATATATGAAGTAATTTTAGCAATAGGAAAAACATTTAATCTGCTATACATGTTTCCGGAGGAAAAGTCAATAAGGCTAATTTATTTCTAGAATTTTGTATACATTATTGACCTTTATTAACCTCCCGAATCATTTCTCGTGTTTCTCTAGAAATTAATACTCAATAATATATGTTTTTAATTATTTCAGCGCTCTACATACGTAATTTTAGAAATAAATATAATTTTTATGAAAAACATTTATAAATTTTTTTAAATAGATTGATATTATAATTATGTAAATAGAGTTCAATATTGATAAATAGCAGATAATTAATATATAAAAAATTAACAAATTATTATAAAATAATTAATAAAATAA
>NW_012033866.1:0-1475 GCF_000956235.1 Wasmannia auropunctata | reverse complement strand
AACTTTTATTCGAAACTATTTTTTTCTATCTCTCCTAGTTTCGACGATATTTGCATTGAAATAAAAAAACCGATTTTTTTCTAAGGGGTGTTTCACCCCTTAAAAGCGCGAAGCAGCACGAATTTGCGGTAGCTTAATTTTTGGTTTTGTCTAGAGAATAACATATCAAAAGCTCATCGAAATTGGAGGCGGATACTTGGGTTCCTTTCCTTGTAAGTCAATCTATTATACATATTTAGAAATTTTTATCACTGTACTATTTACAACTGGACATATTACACTTTTTTATAATTTTCAAATTTCTGTAAGCGTTTTATACAATTAATATTATACATAGAAACATAACTTAAAAACATACTTTTCGAGCTTATCGGCTTTCTGCCGATAAGGATTCATATAATTCTGGATTCGTCTGCTCGTTTATACCTTCTTGATGTTTATAATCGTCGATGGATATACGCTCAATTTCTCCAGCTCTTCGTCTATTAAATAATTAAACGGAAATTAAAGTAAATTGCGATAACTGTCGCCAAGCATTATACGTGAATATGTCTTTGAGTTGTTGAAATGCTGTACGCCTATTAGTTTGTAAATAATTGTGCAATAATTTAATGTCAGCTAGAGAAGGTAATTCCTGTAATTGATGGCGTTTAGCTCGTAATGTAGATTCCTCAACAGTTTTATTAACAGACACACTAAAATCTTTATGTAATAATTTCAAAAAATTTTCTATATTTGGTTGCTCTTCTAATTTGTTTTGCTTTATGCACTGAGCGATATAAAATTTTCCTATTTGCTTTAAGAGTGTGCCAAGTCTTGATCCAACAGAAGGAGCTGCATAGATTTTTATAATTTTGTTTAAGCCTGTCACTTCATTTACTGCTGCAATGCAATCATCATATACTGATGGATAACAGACACTAGCGAAATCTGTTAAGTTCTTATTAATATTTCGAAGAGCTTTTAGAAATCGTCCTAACTGTCTTAAACAAGATCTTATCATATCCTCTTGTTGTTGAAGATTGTACTCGTATTTTACACATAATTTATTGGCATAGACAATTAGTAGTTCGTCGTATCGAATTAATCGCACGATATCATCTTCTCTTAATATCGGGAATATCTTATTTCTTAAAATAGAATTTGCACAGCTGTGAATTCGACCTTGAACTTTCCTTCCAAGTGCTTTGACAGATCTACCAACTGTCTTTTTTGTACATTCTTTAAAATGATGACGTATATTATTTTTAGTGAAAAAGCCTTTACATCCAGCACAGTATATAAAATCGCATGCAGTTTTTTTTTTCTAAATTCTGTCGGTCTTCTACAAACAATTAGTTTTCCCTTGTTGTATGCTGGATCTGTGTTAAATAGATAATTGCCTCTTCGTCTGAGAAGTGCGATAATCTTCTGTCTCTCTTTATTACCTAGTACAAAGACATAAATAGAAAATCGTCATAATTGAAAAATTGTAT
>NW_012033865.1:0-928 GCF_000956235.1 Wasmannia auropunctata | reverse complement strand
AGGTAAAAACATTAAAAAATATACTTGGCGGTCTTTTTTACATTTTTAATGTCTTTTTCCACGGATTTCACTAATTTTTGCTAAGTTTTTGTTTTATTAATAATAAAATAATTTTGCGTGATTGTTATACATTGAAAATAGTACCGTATGGATTTTTTTATAATTTAATTCAACAGATTTTTTTCGAAATATAATGTTTACAAAATGATTTTAGTGATTGTATTATACATTGAAGATAATACCAATTTGGTTTTTTAGATCAATTATAGTAAAATACAAATTTACAAAACCATTTTATTCTTATTGTTTACATATATCAAAATAAACAAAATACTGCAAAAAATTACTTTATAACAAAAAGATAAATTAATTATAATATAATTAATTCAAAAATATAACGTTTACATAAAAAAAATTTAATACTGCGGAGACGCGAACTTGCATCGAACTCTCGTTAGCCACGAAGAAAAAGAATACCGCGCATCTTAGTCTGTTCAACTACGTCGCTTTTGTGCTTACTGACTCACGGTTTGGATACTTATCGCACAGCTGATCGGACGACCAACTTACAATTTTCTCAGAAACCAAAGCCCATTCACGCAAACCCTTTTACCGTATTAGTACACGCAATCCTCCTTTTCGAATGGGCTATGGGCATCTCATTTGGCAGTTTACAGTTCGTATCATCTTAAAAAATAGTATTAAGAAATTAAATTAACCATACACTAAATACCGCGTTATTGACTCTAAGTGCCTATCTTAATTACTAATCGTTTAAATCTAAAAGTTTTGTGTATTATTGAATTTAACATATACACTCGACAGCAAAATTAAAGCATCACCCATTCTGATCACTAAAAATAGGCTAATTTCAAGAGAGTGTAACTTCATCAAAAATGATCTTATCGGAATGATCAAAAAAGCATTT
>NW_012033864.1:0-2584 GCF_000956235.1 Wasmannia auropunctata | reverse complement strand
ATGTGTATAAGAGACAGGACTTATAGAGGTAAACTTCGACTTGTAGAAGTCTGGCTACTTTAAATTCGAGTTACAGAGGTAAAATATATATCTAAATGCCTGACAAATAATTCGAGTTAGGTAGGTTTTATTTCAATTTATAGAGGTTTTCTGCAGCGGAGCGGAAGAGAATGAATAAAATTTTCGTCTTATAGAGGTTTTCGAGTTGTGGAGGTTCGAGTTATCGAGGTTCCTCTGTACATCTAAATATCTGACAAATAATTCGAATTAAGGTAGGTTTTATTTCAATTTATAGAGGTTGTCCGTACAGGAGCAGAAGGGAATGAACAAATTTTTCGTCTTACAGAGATTTTCGAGTTGTAGAGGTTCGAGTTATCGAGGTTCGACTGTATTAATAAATAATATTTGAAATTATATTATAATTCATTGTAAAATTTTTTCATATTTGGTAGAACTATACATATAAAATTATTATTATTAACATTATATAATAATATAATAATTATAAAAATAGTGCTCATTGTCATAACTTTTTACCATGCAATTATAGTCACAAATACAAAATATTTTTTTTCAGTATACAATATCCTACCACATACAAATACGCGCCGCCAATATGTCGGTCTTGAAAAACAGTTCCTTTATGAGGTCAGCATTTACTGTATCGAATTAAATTGTCAAGCAATCTAATATTTTTGATGCTAATAAACATTTATAGAATTCCCTGTTCCTAAAACTGTGTAAAAATTTATGTGTTTCAAAACCGACAATATATGCGGCGTGCAGTTTGCATGTGACTTAATTTTGTAACAATAAAAATTATTACAACATCAACATCCGTGTTCTCTTGCATAGGCACTATTAAATTACTTATGATTAAAACAAATTTATTTTGTTTTTTATTGTATATTTACATTTCTAAATTTATTAGCACAGCAAAAATTATATACGTAATACTAATTTTATTTTGTGTTATACTAAAATAATTAACAATTTTAGGAAAAATTGTTATTAATCAAAGATTTAGTTCAACATATTTTAACATAAAATATTGATTTTTTGATTTTCATTTTAATTTTGTATCTTAGCACAGAATAATAATAAAATTAATGCAAAAAAACACAAGTATGTAATTGCATATAAAAATAAATCTTCAAGGTTAAAGTAAATTTATATTATTTTATTTATTGCTCATTTTTATTTCTAGATACAATACATATATTAGAACAGAAAAATTACATTAGTATATTGATATTTTTTGTTTAATGTTGGAAAGCTATTTTTAACAAGCAAAATTTGAAGAGAAAGATGATATTAAACAATATTAAAAAGAGAAAGAAAAAAGAAGAGGAGAACGAGAAGAGAAAGAAGAATATTTGTCTCCGTATTAATAAAACATATATTATAGCTTTTTATTTGTTTTTCTATTTTCTTTTGTGTCACTAGTTCTTACATCTTTAATCTTCTATTAATCCATTATATCTTTTCCATATCAATTGGATTTATTTTTTAACTTCATATATTTTCTCACCTATCCAATTTCCAGCTGGGCCGTAATTGCAAACTAAGTATTTCGTTTTCCAGCCATTTTTCTTATATTTTATCTGTCCGCAACCGATTTTTGTTGTTTTAGCCCAGACCATTTGAGTATAATGGCCTGTATTCGAATCGAATCTGCAAATAAATTATTTTATGAACACATTAAAAAATGTGTCATAAATCTACAAGTAGAGATATTTTAATTGATACTCTTGTGATCTTATACATATAATACTATTATTAATTTACACGCAATTATTTTTTTAAATTTATTTATATGCATAGATATCTTTACATATAAAAGTTTTGCAATCTGAAGAATTAATTTACTAGTATATTTGTTAATATATATAAAATCTATAGACATATATGTAATTAGGACATTCAATATTGGAACGATACTTACTTATATTTTTTAACATCATTTTTGTCAAATTTATCCCCTTCATCGTACCACATTTGAACCATACCCTCTACAGGAGAATTGTTTTCGCCGGAATTGTATGTCTCGGCTACATTCTGACCAACTGCGTATCTATCTGCAATAGCATACATTATTTGCTAACAAATGAATCATATATATAATTAACAATTATTAACATATGTATAAATTGGAACTTACCCACATTTCTGCATTTGTCATGACCAAATTTGCATTGATTGGCCCATCTTTGTGCAATATTCGCTAATTCGTCATCCCAGGACTACAAAAAAAAATAGTATGCGCGTGTACAGTTATGAACACATCGGTTGCAACACTTTTTTTTTATAGATTTTAAAACGCATTAATATTTTGCAAATGCGGACGACGATTAGTGTTATACTGTCTCTAGACTAAAGATAGTACATCGTGGTTTGCATTTGCAAAATATTAGTTATCTATAAAATATATACACTGCTCAAAAAAATTATGGCATAGAAAAATTTTGAGCAAAAATTGGGCAACTTTGATTAACGGTAACTCCGCGAAAAATCATCGTAAAATGATGAACTTTTTTTCAAATGAAAGCTTGAAATCTCTACTTTAAGATACTCGTGAGTCGAT
>NW_012033863.1:0-1780 GCF_000956235.1 Wasmannia auropunctata | reverse complement strand
TCCTTGGTAACATTTCAAATGGAAGTAAAATATAAAAAATTTTATTAAATATACGAATTGGAATAAAAATTGTCTATCCATCTAAAGTTTTGAAAACGTGTTGATTATAAATAAAAATACTTCACTATAGTGAAAACTTTATGGAATCTTGGAGAAACAATCTTTTTCCCCCAAAAAATTGTTTAGATTTCTTTGTATGTTCACCTTTCTTTCCATTATTATTAATGCGAAAGCTTTCTTTTATTCAAAAATTTATTCCTCTGTCTAAAATAGATTTTTTTTGTAAATGATTTTAACCAAATTTCATGTTTCTGTGATAAAGTATTGTATATATATTTCAATAATTCTGAAAAATCAACCTTATAAGATCGAATTCTTTATATGTAATTGAAAATTCCATTAAAAAAATTATCATTATAGATCAGAATTACCATTGAATATTTTCCGAAATGCCGGTAACTCTACTGTATTATATGGCACAAAACTCTCTAAAATAAAATTTGTAACATTGTTTTCAAATTCTTTTTGAGAGAAATCACAGTAGGTTCTTCGATTTTTATTATTCTGAGAACTGTGAAGACATTGTCTTTTAGCTAAGCAATAATTCTCAAATTCCGTTAATTTTTCACTGTGTACTCTCTGAAAACAGTATAGTATAAGAAGCATTTATTACGTATTATATTTTTAAAAAAGACTTTTTTATTACTACAATTTTTTAATTTTGCAGCAATAAAATAATTTTTTATGGAAAAATTACGATACTATATACAGATTTACAGAATGAGTGCGTCTTTATCATGCCTGTAACTTACTTTTGAACAACTTAAAAAAGAAATCAATATTATCAATAACATTATTACGATTTAGTAACAACATTTAAAAAAGTATATTAATTCAGAATTCTAATAAAAACATAATTTATTCATTTTTAATTAAAGATTACAATTAAATTGCAACCATTTGACCGATATAAATTTATTATTAAATTAAGCATAAATTATTATTAAATTTAATTTACCAAACTAATTAATTCAATAATTATTTCAAAACATCCTACCTTCAAATGAGTTTTAAAATTAGATGAGGAATTTAAATGTCCACATATGACAGAATGCTTGTTAAAATCTATTTTACACGTCTGGCATATGCCGTAAACTTTCCCAAAGGACGTTTTTGATAAATCAGGTACAAACCATGTACCATCTAAATATGATCGTTTACTATATTCTTCTTCCAAACTTGTTTTCTCAATAGATATTGCAAATGGAGTGTTTGTTTCATTTTCAAAACTTATAGAAGCCATTTCTGTTTCAGAATTATTTGAAACAATGGACATTCTAGAATTTTCATCGTTCTCGTTCATATTTGAAGAACTATTTAATAAACTTGTAATAAATTGAGTAATTCTGTATGAAATAAAATAAATCAAAATTTAGAATAATTAACGTTACTGCATTAAAGAAAAAAAAATAGTATTGAGATTCTTTTGCCAATTCATTTTTCTCGTTCAAAAAAAATTAAGTTATTAATGATTCTATCATAAATAAACGTATACACAAAAATTAACACTTACCCTCAGTTGAATATACTATCTTCCCCAACAATATTCTTTTTTTGAAAATTACAAATTTTCGGCACTAAATATTCGCAGCCACAATGAACTTTATTCATTCACTGACAATCGACAACTGAAGTAGTTAAGCAGTATCGGTGAGTTATTTACTGAATGAAAAGCAAGAGTCCTTGACCTCTGTGTGTGCGTACAATGTGTGTTTGCAAA
>NW_012033862.1:0-401 GCF_000956235.1 Wasmannia auropunctata | reverse complement strand
TGAATTTTCATGTTTATGCTTTTAAAAGTCGATGTTATATTTTCTAGTTGAATTTTCATGTTTATGCTATAAAAAGAAGTAACAAAATTGCTTGATAAAATACACATGAAAATTATTATATCATCAAATATAGAGTCTTCTATCTAGAGACAATCAGTTCAAAGTCCTAAAAACAAGTTTTTCTATCGACTAACGCAATATAAGTTGGTACTTCTTACAAGGAGAGTTACCCAGGTGTCCGCCTCCGATTTCGATGAGCTTTTGATATGTTATTCTCTAGACAAAACCAAAAATTAAGCTACCGCAAATTCGTGCCCGATCGCACTTTTAAGGGGTGAAACACCCCTTAGAAAAAAATCGGTTTTTTCATTTCAATGCGAATATCGTCGAAACTAGGAGAA
>NW_012033861.1:0-340 GCF_000956235.1 Wasmannia auropunctata | reverse complement strand
TATATTAAAATCAATATTACTATATATTACTACATAATTATAATTAATAAAAAGAATATAAAAACATCTGTTTACAATTAAATAAATTTATTAATAATTTTTAATTATTTACTTGTTCATAATAATTACTAATTAATAATAATTAATAATATAATAATAAATTTATTAATTAATTTAATAATAATTTATATTTATAGATAAATTATACAATAGAACCATTATCTTTTATTAAGACATTGCATTACATATTTGATACTTATTCACAGTTTTTCCAAAATGTATATTTCCACCTTGTATAAATTCTTATGACAGATATTCTAACCCTCACTCTAGCTCACTA
>NW_012033860.1:0-551 GCF_000956235.1 Wasmannia auropunctata | reverse complement strand
GACGTTGTTGTCGAAATTGTTCTTCTTCTTTTGAAGTGCGGTTTATTTTACGTCTTGGCATTTTGCAAATTAAATATACGGATATCTTATTTTAATTATAAACGTATTTTTTAATTACAAAATATAAATATTTTGCTAATTTTGTACAGATTTATATTGAAAAATCAATGGTTTTATTTATATTAATATTAAATAATTGTGTTTATAATAATACAAAAACCTATTAATATTTTTATTTTTTATTTGTAATTATTAAATTTCTATTATATTTCTATTTTTTACGTTTAAATATTTGATTAAAATAAAATACATAAAACTTCCAATACAAATAATTAAAGAAGAATTATTAAAATTATTTTTATAAATCAGTTTTTTTTTAAATATATTCAAACAATAGTAATAGTAATTATTATCATGTTTTTATCACGCAAAAAATATAAATAACTTACGTGTAGGCAATATGACGTATGTAAATTATATTTAACGTCTAATCGTTTATATAAACAATCTATCATTGAAAATTCAGATTATTAAAAATAATAGAAATTATA
>NW_012033859.1:0-533 GCF_000956235.1 Wasmannia auropunctata | reverse complement strand
TTTTTATTGTGTTTTGAACATTTTACCGATTTTCAGCTGACAGCGAATTTATGTAACTTCACTCTTATTTTTTGGTCTAACTTGACCGGGCTAAAATTGAGGTAATGGTTCCAAATAAACTGCACCGTGATTACAGCAATCGTGAAATGAATTCCCTTTATTAGATATCTTTTCAATTGCAAAATGTATTGCGTTACAATGGGTACAAAGCACATCCATGGGGCCGATATAATATTCAATTATTTCATTAATTGATGTTGCATTACTAATATTTAAACAAGATTGACGTCTTCTCCGAGATCTAAAATGGAATTGATATTCTACACGTTGTTGTTCTAATGATATAGTATTTGTAGAATTTTCTCTAATTTCGTTATTCAATTCTATTGTACGATTATTTTGTATTATGCCTGTGACAGAAGTAAAGTGAGTAATAACTGTCTTCGCAATTTGACGATGTTGATTTTCTGCATTTTTTTCAAGACGTTGTTGTCGAAATTGTTCTTCTTCTTCTGAAGTGCGGTTTATTTTAC
>NW_012033858.1:0-734 GCF_000956235.1 Wasmannia auropunctata | reverse complement strand
AATCGTTTCTAGTTATTTTTATAATCATTTTTAATTGTTTGTAGTGATTTTCTCGTCGTTTGTAGTTGAACCATTCAAAAGTTACAATATATTAGAAATAAATAAAAAACGTAACTTTGTCAATTTTTAAGATACCTCAAATTCGCTTACGGCACAATTTTTATAATTATTTGTAATTATTTGTAGTGACTTTTTCGACGTTTGTAGTTAAACCGTTTAAAAGTTACATTATATTAGTAATAAATAAAAAATGTAATTTTGTCATAATTTAAATGTAATTTTCAAGATATCTCAAATTCGCTTGCGGTATAATTTTTAGAATCGTTTTACGCTGAAAACAACGGTGTGTAATAAAGTGTATAACTGTAAAGTGTATAAATGTATAACATTTTTTATTTTTTACGATTTATATATTTGTGTCATAATGTCTTACCATCTACGTACGTATAATCATTGAAATTTTACATCGCGCATGACTAGACAATGACTATAATACATTTGAATGAAATCATGAGTGTCAAGAGTTAAATAGCGGAAAACGCATGCACAGTAAATTATGCATTTTTATAAACTTTGTATTACAAGTAGGAATACATGCGTGATAACTGACTGACATTGAACTTTATAAACGATATGGATATATCTTGCATGAACTGTATGTCTCACTGCTCGAAGGTATGTTATTATTTATATGAATAATATTTAATCTTTTTCATTAATGTTATTTTTTATTA
>NW_012033857.1:0-336 GCF_000956235.1 Wasmannia auropunctata | reverse complement strand
TATCATCTGATATTAATCCGTCTAAAGTGATTTATATCTGATTTGAATGATTTTAATCCTTTTTGATACCGTATTTTCGGTGCAGAAATCCCGATCGATTCGGATAACTTTTTTTATAATCGGTTTTAATCAAACATTTTCGGCAGGGTTCCCACAGATTATATTTTTGATAACTGTCATAATTTGCGTTTAAAGTTAAAAAAAATTTGCTACAGTACGTTTAAAATTTAAAAATAATAAACGTATTTTATTACCCAATCGCAAATATTACGATAGTAAAATTATGACAATGCATTACTCTTTCAAATAAAATAATTTTCTATTTAGATCGGAAGA
>NW_012033856.1:0-837 GCF_000956235.1 Wasmannia auropunctata | reverse complement strand
TGGACAAGGGCACCCCGCAATCGCGCGCGCAATGCCTGAGCGCGCGAATTTCAGACGCCGTAATAGGATAACTTTAATCGGTTATAATTTGAAAAGTATTATAGCCTCGACATTTTCGTATAAGAGTTTTTCGTATAAGAGTTTCTCTCTAGAATCTGCC
This sequence comes from Wasmannia auropunctata, assembly GCF_000956235.1. Lineage (NCBI taxonomy): Eukaryota > Metazoa > Arthropoda > Insecta > Hymenoptera > Formicidae > Wasmannia > Wasmannia auropunctata. The sequence goes on along the minus strand of NW_012033856.1, from coordinate 677 downwards.
AGTGAAAGGACATACGACCTTTCTGGACACCCTGTATATTATATATATATATATATATATATATATTTTTGTGTGTGTGCGCGATTTCACCTATTCTTTCCTATATTTGTATTGTTTATGCCTTTCTCTACTGTATCATTATTATATATGTATATATTTTTTGACATTATACAACTTTTAAGATACATAGTGTTACTTGATGTGTGTGACCTATCCGTTCCCTAAACTTCTTAGTGTAAAACGCAGTCTTGTTTATTTATTTTAACGCACTTATATTACGTTACCCATTCAAACGTATAGTACTATTTAAATGCTACCCCGCTCGTTACATTATACTTTCCGACTTAGTTAATTTTCTATGAATAATTTTAATCGATTTGCGTGTACAAGAGTTAATTTGCGCTTTACTTGTATCTTATAATTTATTTCGGAGATTTTTTCTACGACGCGATACGGGACCACCCAGGGAGCCTCTAATTTTTTAGAACATCCACGTCTTAACGTCTCGTCATGTAGCAGTACTAACAAGGGAAGTTTGCGAACCCGAAAATTCAGAAAAATCTGACTCTTGGTGTAAAAGTAGAGCAGTTCATCCCTAGCATGAAACTATTTTTCGTTGGTGCTCAATTCCGTTTTAAAGGGATGAAACCACCCCTTGAAAAAATCGGTTTTTTTCT
>NW_012033855.1:111813-139626 GCF_000956235.1 Wasmannia auropunctata | reverse complement strand
GCATAATATTCAACGAGTGTGCAAATTAAAGCTAAAGATTTACGCTTTCGAAAACTGTAAACTGCATTTATGTGCGATTTTTAATTTGGATTATGGAACGTTGCAAAGTTTGGAGAAAATTTTGATATTTGTCAGATCTTTTTGACGAACTTTGCAATGATCTACAGAGTGAAATAAAAATCGCATACAAATGCGATTTACAGCGTTCAAAAGCGTGAATTTTTTATACCTTTAATTTGCACACTCGATCAGCATTGTGCGATTTTTTTTTACCGAGTTATTCAATACGAAATCAAAAATGATCCTTTTTACTTCAATGTTGAGTAACTCGGTGAAAAAAAATCGGACAATGCTGATCGAGTCCGCAAATTAAAGATAAAGATTCACGCTTTCGAACGCTGTAAGTAGCATTTGTATGCGATTTTTATTTCACTCAATGGAACTTCGCAAATTTAGTAAAAAATTTTTAATTTTGATGCCTCTCCATTTGCATTCGTGCAGCTATATAAAGAATTAGTAAGTTATTTAATAAATTATGGATTTCGAAAATAAAGACTTTTGGCTGTGAAATGCTTTTTTGATCATTCTGTTACGATCATTTTTGACGAAGTTATACTCTCTTGAAATTTGCTTATTTTTAGGTCACAATAAGTGATCCTTTAATTTGGGCGCGGAATGTATATTACCATTGTATGTATGTGATATTTTATTCTGTCATTAATGATTTGTGCTACTTAAAGAAATGAATAAACAGGTTCTACATAAGGTTACATAATAAATTGCGTAATATCAGCGCTTTCTTGAAAGTAATTACCTGTGCGGCATGCATGCTTAATATACTGAATGTTGTAATGGAACATAATATCACTTTTTTCTTTTTCGTCTGATAGGGCCATATACCAACAGCTGATAAAAAGTATTCATTAACCTTGTAGTAGCGATGCATGTAGAAATCCATGTTCATACAAGATCACGAACAGAATGCATGTCATCTTCCGCCTATAGTCTGTCACGAATTAATTATTCAATATAATACAAATTGCAGGCTGGATCGTAAGAAACTGCAGAGAATGTCATGTCATATTGAATGACAACTGCACTTAATATCACCATAAAATATCATTTCTATTATTCCTTTTAATTTATAAAGGACTGGTTGTGTAAAGATGACACTTGTATATGATGTAATTGGATGTTGTAGATAATGTTGGATGCAATAATTGAAAGAGGGTCTTATGGATATAAGATAATCCTATATGCCATATTTTCTGTAGTATATATCGGATTAACATATGTGCGGAAGAGGAAAATCGAGGAGAGACAATGAATTTTTCTCTACTCTTTTGTGTGATATTGTCTTCTGGCAATAGATTATCTTTATACACAAATCTATATATAATGGTTTTCTACATGTTTAACAAATTCTATTTGCAGTTTGTAAATGTGACTATGTGTTTGTGAGATAAGAGATTTTATAGGAATTTGGATGTGTATAAAGTTTTAATATTTTCATAATTTAATCGTTGTAACGGTTGTAATATTGACAGTTAATATATTGATTATTAATTAAATAGAATTAAATCTGTTTTAACTTCAATAAAGTAGAATTTAAAAGTATGCAAATAAAAGTCAGTAAAGTCAAATTATAAAGTTAATGCAAATTTTAAAAAATTTAAACACGTTTTAACATTTTAATATTTAACGTTCAAATATAATAAGCAAAAAATCAAATTCATAATGTTTTAAAAAATTTCTTTTATTTATTCAAAATTACAACGCATACATTAAAATGTATAAAAATATTGGTAAATGTGCAGTTTATGTTACATCTCATCGATTTTATTATCTTCCTAGATATGTTGTATATAGAGATTGTTTTGAGTAATTCCCCGCAAGAATTAAGTGGCATTGGTTTAGAAGGTATAATAAATTAAAGTTTTTGTAATAGTGTATAATAAAGCTTTTATAATAAAGAATTTATAAAAAACGTAGAAAAGAACATTGATAAATTTCGCATTAATTTACAAAATTCTATTAGAAATCATTCTATATCTATAATAACAGATTACACTATCACAACGGTGGACGCACCACCGTACTCTTAAATAAATAGTTACGATTCATCAAATTCTTTATCGAAAAGCATCCTGATATTCCCTTCGTTAGAGCGGATAAGGGGAATGTAGTGTGTCTCAATAGAGAGGATTATTTGCAGATAATTGAGAGTATGCTCGCTGATACTACAACATACGAATCCGAGTTGAAATTTTGCTCCTATTTTGAACCTTAATTTTAGAGGTATGTAGATTTTAGAGGGTTATAGTATGTTTTATTATACGGAAATCTATATGGGAATAGAGTTCCTACTTTGAACCTCTAAATGGCAGTTATCAGAAAATTTCGTACTTTAAGATTCAAAATAAGTTTCCGGCAAAACATCTTAAAATCCTCTACAGATCCTCTACAAATCCAGCTCTAGACTGTCTTAATTAAAATTTCTTACATAATTTAATTACTTTTAGTTATTCGATATCATTTTATGACACTAACTGTTGTGATGCAAATTATTTATTTTTTATAATATTAAATATAATATTTAAAAAATTATTTAATTACACTCGTCGATTATATAGCTATATTAAGAAAAAATTAGTTTTTGATATTTGTGATTATACAGTGCACTATAAAATAATAAAATTATAATTATACAGGAAAATTCCATTTTTATAGTTATATAACTGCTATAATGTTAATTATATTTGTAGTTCTACGTATATCGAAAGGAATACATGTCTTCAGAAATTATAATAGTTTTCGGGACATAATGTATTCCTTTTATATATAGTATTATACATATATATATAATTATTATTACTAACATTATAACAGTAATAATTATGAATTTTTTAATAATAATTTTACCATTAAATTTTAATCACAATTATCAAAAACTTTTCTTTTAATGTATCTAGTATGACCAACGCGCGCAATTAATAATTTTGTAACTAAACTTAATATTATAAAAAATAAATAATTTGTATCACACTAATGCCGTAATGATATTAGGTAAGAGTTAGCTACTTCGAACGAAATATTATATAGATTACATTTCATCTAAAGCAATTTTTTCACTTGATAATAAATTAAGATTTTTAATATTAAAAAAATATTGTGAAACTTTTATTAGGGGAGAATCTTATAAGACAATATTGTAAGTTGGCAGTGTCCTACTGTAGCAATTTGTGCTACAGTAGCACCAGTAATGTGGCATTTCTAGCATAAACTTCCCTTAAGTCCTGCCAGTTTTTGCATAGACGCAATTACATGGTTTCCTTTAAATTGCTCTGAGCAATGTGAAAACAAAGTTTTTTATAAGTGAAAATTTTTCTATCATTTTATATTCTGTAAAATGTGTTTTCTTCATTCAACATTCGATCAAGATAATTATGCATGTGACTTTATTTTTAATTCTCTTTTTATTGGTTGAGGGCAATTTATGAAAAAATGTTTGAACAAAAAATTATTGTATCATTTTTTAAAGTTGCGTTAGTCCTGGCAGTAACTTTTTTTCCTCTATTTAGTACTTGGCGATCGTCTACAGATTGGCAGTAACTTTTTTTCCTCTATTTAATACTTGGCGATCGTCTACAAATATATCACAATGTAATTAAAACCTAAGATAATTGTGAAACGAAACGTTAGAAACACAACACTCACATGAATCAAAGAAAATTCTACAAAATTTTATAATAAAATAACAAGAAAACAATTTTCTTTCCCATTCTTAAATTATAAAAATATCAAATTTAATAATGAGACATTGAAATATTGTTTTAAAAATTCCAATATTGATTGGTATAGTCCCTAATGAGAAAAGTCGGTTAGACCTCGAAACGTTGGACGAAATTTGAAATAAAGTATTTTGGTCCGAAAGTGTCATTATTATTTGAATTCTACAGGTGTATATTTCATGATTTTTTGTTTTTAGTTTATTTTAATATGGTTCGGGTATCATATCATAAAAGAAAAACAGAACGTGGTTTTATGTAGTTCATTTGAAATGTGCCAATATAACTACTGGTTTTTATACTTGTAAACACTGTGACTCTGAATATTCCGATTAATCAGATTTTTAAAAAATTTTCGATCAAACTTCACATCAAAATTTACAATTAAATTGATGATCCTAATGACAGTACTCCAACTTTCAAGCTTCATAACGCAAGATTTATTTCATAAAAAAATATTTTATTTATGTGTTTTGGAAAGTTCTCGAGGCGTGCTATAAGAACATGTAATGAAAAATTGGGGGTTCCATTAAAAAAATTCAAAGTGACCTTGTCCTGATCTTGACGACGCCACTCAGGGTCAAACCAATGTTATCATCTTATGTCCTCTTCGAAGTCCGAAAACTTTTGTCTGAAACATTTTTTCCTAGTGTGCTTATTTTTCGAGATATTTGAAAGTTTTAGGTTAAAAAAATCACCCTGTATAGTGAATACAATTGCATGTAAGCAAGAAACTAGTTTTAAAAAAAGAAGTAAAGAAGTACGATCAAAGGTTTCCATTTCGTCGTACGGTATTGGAACATTGCGATTTCTTTGAAAATTATAATTACACTCTTTTTCCTTAAATTTCTATAAGATCAAATAAAAACTTTAAAGTATATCTTTCAAAGCAACATTTCTGTTTACGTTCTCTTTCTTCAGTCAACTCGCTCCTTAATTTAATATTATAAATATTGATCATAGACAAAAATAAACAGAAATATAAACAGAGGAGAAAATATAATAGTGTATATACATATATATATATATATATATATATATATATATATATATATACACACTATATATATATATATGTGTGTGTGTGTGTGTGTGTGTGTGTGTGTGTATAAATGTGTATATCCGATCGTGTATGTATTTTAACACAATTAAATTGAGAAAAGGCCAAAGAACGATCAGAGCAGGATCTTGGTGCTCAAAGATACAATATAATTGTAGCATTGTTTTTTAGAAGAAAAATAATAACATTGTTTTAAATAAATAAGAATTTTAATATCGCTAATATTTCAAACAGACAAGAAAGCTTAGTGGCAGCAAAGTAACAATGCATTAACGTATCTAAGTTGCAACTGTACGATTTTAATTAAAAGGCAAGTTGCGTGAAAACACAACATTTTCTTAAGGGGGAAATTAGCAGAAGTTAACGTGGGAGGCCAGGCACGTATCTATTGAGTATCTAGCACGAAACTATTGTGCACAACATTACGCAATTAAGCACTTTGCAGAGACGCGGGGGCGTATACCCCATTAAAATTGAATACTTATTAGCTCTAATAACATGACGTGGGCGAAGAGTAATTCGGGAGACCGATAAATTTCCCGCCCCGGCCTCACCGCCAAGATAATTAATCCGAGAAGCCGGAATTCACTGATATCGCGTAATAAACGACAAAAATTTCGGAAAGGTGAGGGTTGATGTAGCCGCACTGCGTCAATTTTCGCACGTGTTTGCGGGGCGCGTGGGTGCCTCTCCCCCCAAACTTTTGTATAGAATAAAGTTTGATAACGACTGCAAATTTTGCATTCGAAATACGTGCGTGAATTTACGATATGCACGTGAATGGATATAAAATTGAATCCATATGCCATTGCCTCGTAAAGCTCAATTACGAATGGAATAATCATGTCACGCGTTTAATTCCTATTGTTATATTTACGTAGGACAATATTATGCGGAACAATACGCGAATATAAGGTACAACGCCCCACTTCTATTTCCAGAATAATAGATTGTTCGCGGCGATTGTAATGCAAAATTCGCACCCTATTCATTATAATTCGATTCTTCAGCATCCAAACTGTTATACGCTAATTATTTCCGGAAGTTAACTTATAACTTAATATCTAATTATTTAGCTGCAACCCCCATTTTTAGCTCCTTCAATTTTAGAGCGGTTAAAATCAATTGATAATAAGATTTTTTTAATGATTACATTACATAGAAGACAACACACTGCGACATAGCTTCATGTCGAAAGGATTACCGATTACCGTAGGGATTGCATTTGTGTCATTAATTAACGCCGCGTGGCTTAGAGCGGATTGCTTATATATCCGGAACACATGTAACGTGTAACCGGTACAAGACCGGGTACGCCACACTGTGTTGCGTTCCCGTAGTTTACAAATGCTATTTGCCAGTGTCAGAGCCGGAAGTGCCGGAACCCGAGTCGACTAATTCCACGCGGTTTTCGCACAAATAAACCGCGTGTTGCGTCTTGCCGACTAAAATGTTACGCGGTGACCGAGACAAAGACACGCAGTAAGCTACATAGCCGACCTCCCAAGCTCTGTAACGTTGAAAATCCATTTCGTAGCGCGAAAATGGAAAAACTCGCGATTCCTCTTTTATTCGCACGCTTTTCCCTCTTTCTTTTTTCTTTCCCCCAGTCGTAAACCTCGACGTTGCCTAAACTGTGTGACTGTGACAGCCCTTTCTACCAAACCGAGCATGCACGCCATATACTTCATATTACGTATCACGCCGAGAGTTTCATGTTGCTTTTACACTCAACCGTAAAGTCGGCATACGTCATTTTCCTCAATCCTCTTTCCATGAATAGATATTTCTTCCGGCAGACATGTGTATTTTTACCTCATACGCGATGATCGTACGAGAGCATCTTACCTCAATTTACTAACTCGTATAACTTTAATTTTCGAAATGTTCAAAGACGTACCGTATCTTTGCTTCGAATTAAGTAACACAACTTGAAAAACGTAATTTTCGAGTTGTTACGAAGTAAAGTGAATGAGTTAGGTGATCGTTACCCTATCAATCATCAAAAGTAAACTAACTTAACGAAATTTCACTAACTAACTCAACTTCAATTTCAACTTAAACTTCCTTCCTCTTTAATAGAAGAATAACAAAATCGTCACAACTCCGGAAGGATGATTTTTTAATGGTTGTGAAATGAAAATGACAAAAATGAGACTTGATTATGTTTCGAGTCTATATTCTTTTTGACGATATTAATTTGATAATTGATTAGTCAATAATTTTCTGTCAAGATAAAAAATGAGTTCTTCCCTTTTCCGAGAAACTTAATTTTTTTTAATTATGCCATTTGTTTAAATAAAAGTGCAATATAATTTTTGATCTAAGTGTACGCGACATTTGACATTCAGTGCGTCGCAAGCAATTTGAAATTCCGCCGAAATGTGTTTGGAAAATCCGATGAAAAAGAGAATCAGTTTGCGGGAATTGCCTTTCCCGCGCGCTACTTGCGGAACATAACTCGCAATCCTTCCTCGCGACTCTCTTCGCGCCTGAGGTGATATGTGCGTCCTCAGCAACACAAGCGCTTCAAAGTCTTTTCGTACGACGAAACTCGCGATGATGTAACGTTTTTCGAAGGATCCCGTTGGATTTACGCGATGACCCATATCCTTTCGACGTCAAGTAGGAAACGTGACGAATTGTCCTGTCTGCCCGACGATATTTGTTACACGGGAGAATCTCGACGTTATTTATCCCTTTTTCGCGTAAGCTGAAATTGGACCACGGGCTTACGATTTGCGAAATGGAGTTATTTGCGATCGAATTGCAGACTTCAAATCTATCGATATTACGATATGGATTGTAACGCTCGTTTGGGATAGCTGCGTTTATGAATAACCGTGACACCCACATTTCTTTTAAATGAATGTAATAATACTCAAGAATACAGCACAAAAGAGCACAAAAGTACCGGTTGTTAGTGATCGATCTGTAATTTACCTTACAGTCCTTTGAATCCGTTATTTATGTTAATTTATATACATTTCTGAAAATTTTGTATTTGATATTTATAAATGTAAATCATTCAATTCTGGTAAAAAATAAGCATATGGGTAAGGCAATTTAATGCTGTTAACTATAGGTAAATAATGTTATTTTTGTTATATTATAACAAAAATAATATTAATAACAATATAATAATATTTAGTTAACAAAATTGAATTATTTCATTGGTATTTATCTGACTTTAAATTATAGATACTCAATTTCGGTTTCTTTGTCTCAGGATTTATTAATATCCACGACACTCCATTCTGAAGTCGTGAATCACACGGATACGGATCGTTAGTCAATCTCAATTAATTTCAACAATCCCAATTAATTTTGTGTTAAAGTACACGTGATGTCCTCCATTGTGTTATCTACAGCAGAGAGAGAGAGAGAGAGAGAGAGAGAGAGAGAGAGAGAGGTGAAGCCATAAATCGCCAAGAGAAACGAAGCTTTAACTAGAACTATCGAATCGCAATTTATTGCATCGAGCGATCGCAATCTTTATAGCCACCGAGATTTGGTGCATTTTCTTTAATCGACTGATTATCTGTTCTACATTTACTTCGGCATTTATGAATTATGATTTTCTTGAACTCTAGCGACAAATGTTGTATAAGTGTTTTTGCATATTTCCTTATTTTTTTCCGTACTTATTATACGTCATATAATTAAATGTTTTCAACAAGTTTTTTCTTATAAAAATATAAATATTTTATTCAGCGAAAAAGTAGTTTCTAGCGATTTTATTATAATAAGAAGCAAAATTGTTTTAATGTCGCTTAAATTACATTTCGCGTAAAAGTATCTATATTAATTTCACGTTGGAGAAAAATGATATGACACGAAGCAATATTACGTATACTCAATTAAACATATTTCACAGGAAATTTCGTGAATTAATGACAGTCGACCGTATCGTGTACGAAACTTTGTCGCGCGAGATTTCGCGTTGAATTTTTCAGAAGTATCTTCACAATCATCCTTCATCATTTCTGTTCTCTTTTCGCGTTCTTTGAAGTGGAAAGCTCGAGAGAGAAAGAGAGAGAGAGAGAGAGAGAGAGAGAGAGAGAGAGAGAGAGAGACAATTTCGGGACGCTCCCTGAGCTTCCGATCTATTTTCAACTACATCACGGATTCATTCTTGACTCCTCTTTCTATCGTGCGAAATTACGTGACAAAGTAGATGTCGACAGACTTGCGAATTAAGAAAATATTGAAACAAGCATCGTGAAGCTAGAAGGTATGTTAAAAAAACAGAAAGTCATATAAGGTATATCAAATTGATATAATTAAAAATAAATTGATAACATAAAAAAGTAAACGCATATAATTCCTTATAAATCTACTTTTAAAATATACATAAAACACACACTGCACACACACGCACATAATTACTTAACTTTTAATATAAATATAATTTAAAAATGTATAAAAAAATTTACGCGCTAACAAATCTATAGCTAATTGAAATCTATCGGATAAGACAGAATCATAATTATGCAACTGAAATTGACAGCTGTAAAATGAACAGCTGCTGAATGAAATGTCTGTAAATTCATTGTTACGGCGTAAAGTAATATTAGTTAATTTATTATCGCGTTTTCGTCGTCTTTGCTATAAATTGCATGCTGCTTATTAAATAATCCTATCACGTTGAGCTTAAGCTGTTCAGATCAAATGCGCGCAAACGCGGCGTGATTACTTTACGTGAACTCGTTAATGCTAGAATTTAGTAATAATTAATCGCTAGAAATTAGTAACCGATGCGAGCGGCGAATGCACTATTCGATACATTGGAGAAATATATTGACTAACAAAGATAGAATAACCGTGATTCCGTACAGGCTGTTGTAAGAAATGTGGCAATATAAGAATATTTTTCTAAATGTGCGTAATATACTTAATATAAGAAAGATATTTAATATCAAAAATTGAAGCAAATTAATTAAAATTACAATTAAATTAATTTTTAGTTTTGTACTTCATTGTTAAATACAAGTAAAGTTTATCCAAGAATAACAAGTACTATAATTATTGTGTTAAAAAAAAGATTGAATATCACAAAAAATTTGACTTTCTGAAATTTTTCCAAAAATGCGGTCCTGCTGTTTGTTTGTTATTGCATTTCATTATAATTTTCTACATGTTATAAACTCGACTTAATTTTCATCACATTTTAGAATTAACAGAATTAATTTCATCACATTTTCGCTCGTGCACTTGTCGAGAGATTAAGTTTCCAATTTTACGGCATCTCGAGATGTTGCAAAATGATTTAGTGTCGTTTCCCTCGGATTAGAGAAATTGTACGACCAGCTACGGTTTCGTTATATCAGACAGCGGAAAAGTTTCTTTTATTGCTCTCGGTTACATGCGGTTGCAGTTTCGATATCGTAGTTCTTCGAAGCAGGGATTAAGAAGGAATTGTATAGTATGAGAATAAAGATTGTGGCGCGGGGAAAAAGCGGGGAGTAACGAGGGTTCGCGGGAACAACGGGAGCTCTCTCTCTCTCTCTCTCTCTCTCTCTCTCTCTCTCTCTCTCTATCTATCTTCGCTTACTTCGCCATCTATCTCTACGCGGTCTCCTCTGTCGGCCTTTGAAGCCATCGGTACCTCCGCTGTAACCTTCCCACGACTGCTTTTTATCATTATCTACGCTTTGTCTTACACGGCTTCTTTTGTCCTGCGACGTGATCCTAACTCCGTCGCTGATGTGGGATGTTTTCTGCGGTACCTACCTATTTTTCTGCCGACTGATATTACTGTATCGAGACATTAGGACACATCGAAGTAATTATACGCACCCGTTTCGTGGCGACGCGATCCCATGAGAAATGACACGTCTCCCTCCCCCCCCCCCCACCCCTCCTCGCGTATAAATCATTGATTGAGTAACGGTGGCGCATGCCGTTTTTCCCATCGTCCAACAAAAGAGATGAGATATCGGGAGAAACGAGAAAGATTCGAAAAATATCACTCGCACAAACAAATTGATCATTAATGTGCAATTGCGTCTTGCATTATCGCATCTTTCATTGTCGATTTTTTAAATAATCCATTAAGTTAATTTTTTAAGTTGACAATATTCGGAAATTTATTTATTAATTCATTTCCAAAAAGCTAAATATAAAATGCAAATTACATCTTTAATTATATTTTTTATTTATATTCGTTGTACTTAATTTAGCTCAGCTTATTTATTAAAAATACAATTCAGGTAACAAATTCTAGGTAACAAAAGAGAGAAAAATGGTTCATGTTTCAAGCAATAGGAGAGAACTTTCGAAATTATTAGTTCTATCACCCTGACATTCAATTATACCTATTTGCTGCCAGCCTCTTTCTCTCACCCTCATTAGCGCGTCTGTTCGGAAAGAGACACTCCGTAGATTTACTTCGTTATAAGTATCTCGTTCTCGGGAATTACCCGACCACCATCGACGATATTACCTTCGAGTGTTCGTCTCCTCCGTCCGTCTCTCTCTCTCTCCCCCCCCTCCCCCCTTCCTCCTTTCTTCCTTTTGACCTCTCTCGCCAATCTGTTTCGAGTGTCGCGCGTTTTTCAATTCTCCTCAGCGATAATGTCAATCGCAAGTTCCCGTTTTATCCCGATCTCGCGTTTTGTCTCCTTGTTCTTCGTCGTATCTTTGAATTTTTATACCATAAACTACACCAAGGAATACAAAGACAATGATATCTTATAAATATTTTCAGTTAGACTTCACGCGCAATTCCAGTAGTAATTTTGCTTCATGAGCCGGATCGATGTATTTTAGACAACAATAGAAATTAATTCATCATCATCAATGCCATGTTATTAGCAAGCTGACAATAGCATTATAAATTCTGCATCAAGAATCGAATTGATCGGACAGTCGAATCGGATGCAATAACAGAATGCGATAACAGCTGCTTTCGTTTGTCTGACTTGTATATTATACATAAAATTTAAAAAAAATAATATTCTTTTTAAATTATATGGGAATGTTTTACGTTAAAAAATACATTTTTTAATGAAAATTAATGTAAAAATAAAAAGAAATCTAAAAAATAAACGCACATAATGAATTTTCAAACTCAACATCTTTTTTTATATCAACCATATTATTTAATTATTATCATTACGTAATATTTTTTAGACTGCTCGAATGCTATATTTCTCGCAAAAGTATGTGAGACAACGTATATACAGTCTTATATGTTGATATACGTTCTCGCGTAATACAATAATTTCCGTGTCATCTGCGTTGATTTTGAATTAATAATCTTATCATACATTATGTCCCTATACGTTATACTGTTTTACTGGTGTTTAATTTAAAGAGGACAAGAGTATGACAATCTCAAAATTCTCGTTAAATAATGTACATGGTGATAATAACAATAGTAGTACTTGTCAGGCCAAGTATATATGTATCGGCTAGGTCGTATGAATTAGATAGCAAACTTTATGATGATTAGAGGAACAATGGGAGAACTACTGCGACAGTGTATATATACAATAGATTATATCAGACGAGAAACGTAGTTTCGCAATGCTGTCGATGCAAAATGAGAGAGAAAGAGAGAAACTTCATCATTTTGTCAATAAAGGAAAAAAAATATGTAAATTTAATTTGCAAAAAAGAGGAGAATTGAGATCCAGATTTTATATAAGCTTGTTATCCAATGACAAATTTACATGAAAAATTACAAAAAAACTGCACTGAATAAAAATCTGCACGTTGAACAAGAAGCCGATGATAATTTTCATTATCTGAAATACTGTTACGAGATAGCTGCTCGTTTAATAATCTTTTTAATGTTTAGTTATTAATTGAAGACACAAATTAAAATTAAATATGTATGAGGCAGAAATGCTTATTGATTTCATTTCGAATTAATATTTCAGTTTATAATTCCGAGATATCGCGTGTGCTCGACAATATTAAAAAATTACGTTTAATCCTGATTTGCTCAGTACTCGTGTCACGTATAGAATATTAAGACAAATTGAAAAAATATTAATCAATACCTCGCGTTCCGTTACGCGCGCGAATGAGCAGCTGTGGGTACATGTCGAGAAATAATTTTCGTCGCATATTAATTGAATGTCCCGGCAATCTCCGAGTACTCGGTCGCGCATTTTTGATCGCATTATTTCCCAACGGTGCGCGCTCCCATCCGCCCATTCTTTACATCACTCGATTGAACAAATATTTTTTCAGCCATCGGTTATTCTATTACTTCCGCGCGCTCAAACAATATTCCAAGAAACAAAATATCCAAAAATATCATGCTAGACAAGAGCGCGTCCATCTGCAACGTAGAATTACATCGACAAGTAACAAGACTACGGTTTACCTTAGCAGAAGTGTGTGTGTGTGTGTGTGTGTGTGTGTGTGTGTGTATGCGATCAAGTTTTATACGAGAAGAATCTTCGGAGTTTCAACTGTACAACTTATTTATTTTGACAGTTATCGAGAGCGCTCCGTATCGGCCGCGTTGAAAAACCAGAGATTTAATTCTCACTATAAGATAATCGTCAATTTCTCATCGACACATTACATTTCGCGTCGCGTAGTCACTTTCGTAGTCGTTTCGGAAAATAATGCGACAATACAATGGCTCGAGTCTTATTCGGCGTACGAATAACAACCTGCAAGAGCCGTGATCTGCGACCTTATATTATGTGAAGAACAAGCGTTATGTATGGCCTCGATCGAATACTATAGCTTAATGTATTGCAAAATAAATGCATTTACTATTTCTCACAATTAAAATAAATTTAAACGCACTACATTTTTACAAATTATTTAATAATGCTTATTTGAAAAAGAAAATCTACCTTTGTTTCGATCGAATAGCATGTTTAAATATTATTTGTAAAATTTATCAATTCTTTCTTTTAAGTACATTAATTAATCAGTTACTTAAATTTTTATTTAGAAAAAAGTATTTAATTGTGTGTTTTGTTAAATAATTTACATACAATTAAATTACAATTAAAATTAAAGATAAGGTTTGCTATTTTAATTACTTTATCCAGATCCATTTAATTGTAACAGACGTAATATCTGTACATAAGAAATAAAACTCAGCTGAACAATAAAAATCGATCATCTATGTTACAAAAATTAGTAACAAATAACAGATTGGCGTATGCATCCAATATTATAAACTTGAACGCATGGGCTTTTACGCAAGAATATCCTTTGATTATCCAACTTTGGTCGTTTATAATTCGAAAACTATGTGACCTCAATATATCCATATTAGAATTGCCGACTCTAATTAATTACCAGAATACGCTGTTAAAGTATTAAGCACATATATGTTATACGAAATACCACCTGTATCGTTCCGGCATGTTCACGGTAAAAAAGTAATGTACTTCTTTCGCATGCTTGTCCTACAATTAGCCAATTAAGAACAGATTACCGTCACTTAATCACTTTTTGGCTACGCTTTTTGAGACGCGACGACGTACGTTTCTGTCTCCCTGAAGCTTATGGAATCAAAATTATGTCGATATTATCGGCGAGCGAGAGCAAATGCGGCGTTCGCGAAACTTGGTTAATTAGAACATTTACGGTGGGCCGTGCGCGGCTTGCGGCATCATTATCCGTTATAAGGAGATTATCACAACGAGAGATATCGCTTGAGAAGTTTGAAATTTCGTCAGAGGAGCCGCCTGGGCGCATCCGGCACGGATCTCCTCTCTCTCTCTCTCTCTCTCTCTCTCTCTCGCATAAGCCGCAATGCAACGAATATTTTCGGATGAGGGCTCGCTCGGGCATGTCGAGGCCCTCCCCCGATAGTTATATAACTGACGAGCTACCGATGTGCTTGAACCACGGCAACGGGAGTTATCGCGTTCGGATATTTTAAGCGGAAGGAACCGACCGCTAGACCAGGAATTCCGCGGCGATGCGAGTTCAGCCACGGTCGATGATTTCGAGCAACTGTACTGCGAGATATTTCTGCCTGTCCCTCCAACCTCTGCCCGAAACAGTTGGAATTTCGCGTGAGAGAAAGAGGGGAGAGAGAGAGAGAGAGAGATAGAGAGAAAGAGACAGGGATGTATGCTCGACTTATCACGTACATAGCCCTTAGCGAGTTTCCAAGTACGAACGGAATTAAGGTTTCGATCAATCGAAACGGAACGCGCGCGTTAGACGCTTCGTTCTCTCTTCGAATATAACTAACTGGCTACAGCTACTTGGGATGGACTTCGCCTTATCCTCCTCCTCCTCCTTCACCCCCTTTCCTCTCCAGCCACTTCCAAATCTGTTTATCTTACGGAGAACGGGGGATTACGTTGATCCCTGGGGAAGACGCGCCAGGTAGCGTGTCGTACTACGCGCGTTAAGGCAAGTTCACGCCCGAAGTGGCAATCGTCTTTTTTCCGCGCGGCACGCTTAGGACCGAGCGAGGAGCTCTTTCTCCATTTATACAGAAATCCGAATTATGTCAGAAACTTTTCTCTCGAGAATACATAACCGAATACTTAATATTAATCTACGGAAGTGACAGGGGGAAAGTAAAAAAAAAAAAAAAACGGGGAAAACAGGGAATATTAATTGAGATTTAATACGCATTAGTTCTGTTATTTTTTTAACAATATACATTGATATGTACTTTTATTTAGTATAATAAATATATATATATATATATATAATTAAATTTATTGTATATATTATGCTAATTTATTATAAATATTATATTGAAATATATATACATATATATAGGGTGCAGCGGGCTAATTTGAATAGTGAAGTAATTTGGATATAAATAGTAAGCATTTACAAGAATTTCGGAAAACTAAGAGATTTTAAGTTTAACTATATCAATATCTGATATAATGAAATGTATCTTAAAATCTCTTATTTTTCTAAAATTCTTGCAAATGCTTACTATTTTATCTAAATTACCTCGCTGTACCCTAATTTAAAATATTGATTGTGAGATGTACTATTTTCGAAATGTTTCTTAGTTTTACTTCCGAGCAAAAAGAAAATTGTTGTTTCATTATATTATTTGGAATAATTTTTGCGGATAATTCATATTCTTCGCTCCAGTGATTTCCAACCGCTTACGCGGGCGCGTTATCTTTTTATGTAAGTACTTCTAACAGCAACGACCGATAAGCATATCTCGTTTAAGAACAAAAATAACAGTCTTATCATATATCTATTGCACATGAATATGCATGTGCGTGTTTCATTGATTTACATGATTACTGCACGTGTACATAATACATGAGACATGAGAGTATATGTGTAATTGTTTCGTTTGACACTGGCGTTCACGTTGCCCAAATCGATCGCAAAGCTCTCCACACAAAACTGAAATAGGTGGAGAAAAATAAGCGTTCTCGCGAGCGAGAAACAATGGGGCAAGTGAGCGGTAAGTAAACGCATTGCTTCTGCAACGCATGACGTGTATCGAATGAATCTCCCCGAAGAGGCCGTTTAGTTTCTCAGTCGAGGGTATATATTTTTCTTGAGTTTCGCGTTTCCCCATTTTCTCCCGTACGCGACGCGAAATAACGGAGGGCAGTAGATTAAAGGGTACGTTAAAAGCTCGTGCACGTTGTATGATACGGCTTTTATCCCTGCTTTTATCGCGTCGATACATTTGTCATTGCGCCAGATGCAGTTTCACGCGAGAGATTAAAAGGGTCGCCATAAAACGGTAGTGGCCGGTACAAAATGTAAATAATACGTGGCGTAGCGGAAAAATGTTTCTTTAAAAACTAATGGTTCAATTTATTCCTGTACGACGGTAATTAGGAGATATGACGACAATTAATTTTTTGCATTTGGAAGCGCAAATGCCGTTATCACGGTGCATTGCGAATATGCCGTCGATTTTTTTTTTATTATAGCGCGGTTATAGTGCAAGGGATATTCGATCTTCATTAAAAGGTTCCATTAATCGCGCAGAGAGACAAAAGGGTTGATTTCAGTAATGGAACATGCTTTCGGGTACTTACGTCAAGGGACACATCGATTTTGCTAATGGAGCTGCAGCTAAATGCCAATTAACAGGATCGAAATTAATTGCAGATCAAAGCGACACGCAACGCTTTTGCAAAAAAAAAAATAGGATTGCACTGTTAAATCTATAGTGTCAAACTGAATCTTATTTAAGTCGTCATTGCTCCTACTTAATAAATAGTTCTTTTTTAAAAACAATGGAATTTAACCCAAATTTAAATGTAAAAAAATGTTTTAAATTATTTAACTCCATTGTTAAATTCCATTGTTTTATTTAAAAAATAACTATTTACTAAGTAGAAACAGTGGCAACTTAAATAAGGTTCAGTTTAACACAATAGATTTAACAGTGTGCATTTATTATTTATCGCAATGATCGCGGATGACTGTCGCAATTCCGCTATGACGATACAAAGTAAAAATAAAATCGACCTTGATTCCACGATCAAAAGTATCATTCGATCGGATAATTAATCGTTCTGGCTGCACGTTCTGACGTGACATAATCTCGAAGTCATAAATTAGAGTATACTGACATAAGCTAAATGTGACAGAGAAATATGCTCGTCGTTCGCTTGCATATCCAATGGAGCTTCAATTTCACAAAGAGCGAAGCACGTTTTTCTCGTTCTTCTTTGGAATCGGAGCGTTTAAAAGTTAAACAATTAAAATTGAAAGGTTAAAAAATTAAACAATTTCTTACAATAAGTAATTGCGATGCTTATTTTTCGCGCGTGTTGAATATGACAGTTCTGGATTTAATAACGGTACAGATTTATAGAAAAGTTGATAGCGTTAATTCATTGCAATTTATACTAGTGATCACATAACAGCAAGTGTTACATTTTAATGTTAATAAAGTTTTCGATTATATTGTGACCTGGTCATATTATATTCTTTCACCGAGGGAAAAATATAGTTGGAATAACCATAATTTAACTATAATTTGTAGTGAATTTCAGGGACAACTATAAAATTATAATTAATTTAACCATGCAAATTATTATAGCTGTAACAATACCTTATGATTATACATTATGAATGATATTATTTTTTGGTTATTATTACAATATAAATAGTAAGCAAATGTTAAGAAAATAATAATACTCTGGTACTATAATTGCAGTTGCATTTACTACATAAAAATATTTATTTCATTCATCATATATATCTTAATATTTTACTATATTAATATTTGAAATTATTATAATTTATAGTAAAATTTTTTCATATTTGGTAAAACTATACATATATAAGATTATTATTACTAACATTATAATAATAATATCTATAAAAATAGTGCTTCTAACCGTAATTTTTTTTACCATGCAATTATAGTTACAAATACACTGAGAAAAAAAATTGTTGATTTAAAAAAATATTATTTCATTCAACTAAATGCGGCGATCACGGGCTGTCAACCAAACATTTATTAATTCAACAAAATACTTGTTAATTCACAAAAATATCATGTTATTGATGTATGTTTAATTAAAAAACATAGTATATAATTGAATAAAAAAAAAACTGTCAATAAAACGTATTTAGTTATTTTAACAACTTTTTTTTCTCAGTGTACAAAATATTTTTTTCTCAGTTGATGGTGGCCATGTAGGAAGGATATTTCTGACAAGATTCGGAAGTAGGATTCTTACAATTTAAAGCGGGATCGGGGGAATTTTAGTAACAATAGCGTGACGATGTAATCGGATCAGCGATAAAGTGCCGGAGATGAAGCAAAGTGTCATCATATAATGAAAGCGTAAAACAGAGGGCGGAGGGGAGGGGGGGGGGAGAACTTATTCGTCCCGGTACGTCGACCGCGGAACAGAGCGCGCAACACAAAGTGCTAGCTTTAAATTACTTTACGTCGCGGACAAGTTTACGGAAGATCGCGATTATGGTAATATCTCCTCGTTTTACAACGGCCGTTATAATTCGTTCTGTCACTCTCGACGGCGGTGGAGACGGCGCACTCGAGTGATGTTATTATTAAAAACAGCCCGAAATATCCGCTGTAATTCAAGATAATACGCGCGCCGGTATTCCCAGTGTTTTACTGTCGTGTTTTACGAACCTGATTAACTGTGATTCGCGCTCCTCCTCGTAATAGCTCCGTTCGCGTTCCCGTCGCCGTGGAAGGATTAAACGTGGAACGTGTAAAAAAAATAGAAGAAAAAAAATCATATTTTGGCATTTAGCGAAAAATTGAGAAATTTATACGCCAACGCAATCGGGAATATTGGGCAAATATTGGGTCACGTCGGGATGCGTAACTCAATCTCTCAGAGTTGTTGATAAGGGCTTTGATTGTAAATGCCAAAAAAAAATTGTTCGAGAACTAAATGAAAACGTTATTGATGGCATAAACCTAAAATTCCGCGAATAACACTTTGCAACGTGAAATCGGGTTAAAACGGAAATATTAAGCGGAAACAATTTATTTGTAAATGAATATGACGTTATATCGTACGGTATTAAATTGAAACGATTAAAATGGCTGGGTTTAATCGCAACATTTAAATAACTGAAAGTGAATATTTCATTACAAATCATTTACACCGCTGGTGGCGTAAATGATCTGTAACAATATAATTTATCGCGGTTTGCATTGCACGACGTCTAAAATAATTACGTTTAATTCATACGCTCTAATATATGTATAATGAGATTTACGTTTATTAAATAATCGCACGTTCATGTTACACATATATACATAAAGTAATCAGAATTGTTTTTTTACTACAAGCGCGGTAGATTAAATGACAATATTGACAGAATATAAAAAAACTGCTCTGAAAGATTTTCCCTTCATCATTTTTAACTCTCTTCGGTTGCGAATAAATGGAAATCGAATTCGAAAAAGATGTATCGCATGTCATTTCAGCTATAAAAGAACACACTCTTGAAAAAATATCTATTTGTATACATATCACATGTTTATACTTATATATACTTATATATATCTTGCGTGTGTACACGCAAACAGGCATTGATAAAAGTATAAACATGTGTGATATTTATATATACATATATATGTGTGATACTTGAATTTCATGATGAAAGAAAATTACGTTCTATAGAAATGTTACTGTAACAGATGATGGTAATTAAATACTAAGAATTGTTCCGAAAGACTTACTGTTGTAATGAGAAATGACACGCCGAGAGTAGCGCTTATTCAATGCGTCTTAATTCGGCAAAGCGGCCTTATCTTTGGCGAAGCTGAGCGTTTCTTTACGCAAAGAGCGATTTTTCAAGTCTTATCTGCGGTAACTCGACAATTCTCTGCGTTATTCATCTCAACAAAACGATCGCGTCGCCCCTGCAGAAAGTTTATTGTTCATTTCGTTCATTTATCCTCTCGCGAAGCCGCTTCGAATGAAGTTACAAATTCCGTAATCGAGATCAATAGATTAGATGTATAAAATTGAATTTCTCCAAAATCAAAGGTAATAAATATTTTATTATAACTGCTCATACTCGTAGTTTAATTAAATATTTGCTGCATATCTCCTATTTAAAAAAATATAAAAATATACAATAATATTCGCAAAATATGAAATTTATCGAAACGAGAATTTACTCCGTGATACCTAAATCAAAATGCAATATACTTTGATCTGTATTAAAATAGTGTTCCCCACTTGCAATTTTCACGGCTCGTCGCGGATTCCACGAACGATCTGTGCCTCTGGATTCTTTTCTTTCGCGTATATATGCCAAAGGAGAAATATCAACCGCATCGCAAATGATGAGGGATATCCATTTTACTCCGCTGTCTCTTTAGCCCCGCAAGAGCCCCCCTCTCGGTCTATGTCGAGAAATATGTAACCTCCTTGCGACTTCTTCAAATCGATCGTATCGTATCGGACGCTCCAGATCCGGTCGAGTGCGCTTGCACCCCCCCCTTTACCCTTCTATGGCATTATGTCAGATTTTTCGCTGAATCGGGATTTGTTCGTGTCCCGAAGCGTGCACGGATAAAAGACCGTGCGAGTCATCATGAATTTATCGAGCACCGCTGCGCGTTATATCGAGCATGTTCTGTGAAATTCCGTTAGCCACTCGTACGGCGAAATAATATGATACAAAATTGCTAATTCGCTAACTCGTTGTTTCGACAAAGTGGAAAGAAAAAAAAATAAAAAAATACTTTTTAAATATGATATAAATGATTGCACGTATATAAAAACCTTAGCGTTATATATATATATATATGTATATATATAATTTTGTTACTAATTTTTTTATCAATTATCTTTAATTTTGCATTTATGAAACGCATTTTGAAATCTTGAAATTATGTGCATCGGTCATTTATGTATTGTACATATAAACAATATCTCAACAATAAAGTAAAGTTGTTCCAATGTAAAAAGTGTATGTCACTCGAAGACAAAAATATACACTATGTATACTAAATTATCAACAGGTGGTTTTATATAACCACCAAAGTTATTTCGCAGGCAGAAATAATAGTGCAGCATACTGGCTTTGCTTTATCATCGCCGTGTATACACACCAAAGGAGAAATATCGATTTTCGCGTTTGTACAATCAGTCTGCTTTGGATAATAATAAAGCACAACAGTGCTAATAAATAAGAATAATTAAATTTAAAATAACAATAAATGCAACAAATAATAAGAGAAAGAGCCAACGCATTGTTGTATACATACATCGGCCTTGTTTGAAATTATTTTTATTTACACGCCAGCCTTTTATTCTTCCTTATAAATATTATTTATAAATACTAGTTATTGCCACATAAATATTACTACAACTCCAGTGATTGAATAGATAAGACACCTATCCCAAACAGGATTGGAAGGTTTCAGATTT
The DNA here is from genome assembly GCF_000956235.1 of Wasmannia auropunctata. Taxonomy (NCBI): domain Eukaryota; kingdom Metazoa; phylum Arthropoda; class Insecta; order Hymenoptera; family Formicidae; genus Wasmannia; species Wasmannia auropunctata. The sequence continues at coordinate 117,958 of NW_012033855.1, read as the reverse complement.
GAATTCTGACTGAGGTAATATTTTTTGCAATAAATTTTTTTCAGTGATTTAGGATGCTCGTAGTATCATCATCGAAATTAACATCAATTTAATATGTGATATTTCAGCTTTAAGTAATGATTGCGTTCTTAAAAATCGACAGTAATCAACACACAGTTTACGGTAGCTGAAATTTAAAGAGGTAAAAATTAAAAATATTACTGGGCAAACCAACATCTAACCTCGGCCAAATTTAGTTTTCCACTTATTATTTGTGATACTTATACATACCTACATCGGCCTTGTTTGAAATTGTTAACAATAAATATGCTTTTGGAAAAAATTTACGTTTCAAATAATGTTTCTACAGAGAAATTTACACAGTAAATAAGTTTTTAAATTATTCGCATAATGTATAGGTAATTAATAATTATTCACTGGGTAGATTTTATTTCTAAAAATTTTTCAAAAGTTACAAAAATTAAATCGTCTGTAATAATAATAAAAGAGATCGACAATTAAATTATAATTGGCTAGTACAACGCAAGAAAATAATAATTAGTATAAGCTTTAAGAAATTTTTTTTGGAAAGAAATATATAAATTATCAGTTTAACCTTTAGCGCGAGATATATCAAGTGTACCCTTTCATTACTCAAAGGCATGGAAAATGAGAACATGGACTTAATCCCGCAAATCCGAGAACGTGTGAAGGGATTATCGCGTTACATCCTAACGGTGGGGGCACGACACAGCAGAGATTAATTTTCCTAGCGACTCAAATTTCTCGAGAGCCTCTTCGCGCGAGTTGTAAACTGAAATGTCGACAGGTCGCAGGATCCCCTAAATACATATACACGGACATTAAATCGTCGTATAAAATGATTAAACAGCATCATTTGTGTGTAAAACAAATTACTTCAATATAACAATGATCAATTACATGGAAAACGTCTATTTTATCAGAACGTTTCAGATAGAATTTTCAAAATCAATAACTTTTTGTCTAACAATCTGAAATCTTTTTAATAGAGAGAAAAGTAGAGAATCATTTTTTTTAATGCGTGTGGACATTCATGGAAAATTTCATTCATCGATTATGGATTAAATATATGAAAAAAACACGGTTAAATATCGGGAAAAGATACTGGTGAAATAATCTCGCAAATCCTCCACATGTGGAATAAAAAACACACGCGCTAGATAAGATTTACCAGCGTTATTTGTGTCGCATAATATCATAACGGTTTTTTGCCTTGCGAGAGAAAAAACCGGACAGGATGCGATACGCGGAAAATTCGATAAAACGTACGGTAAAAAAATAAAAAAAAAAAAAGAAGAGCTAAAACTGCTGTGGAGTATAATGAGACAAGCGGAGAATCCTTTTCAGCGATGTCGCATGGCGCTCGCGATTTGCAGTTTTTGATGCGCAACGTCGCAAATGATGTGAAAAACATGACAAATGTATGTCGGTGCCATTCTAGAAGAGAAAAACGCTCGTTTAAGAAAAATTCCACGGGGCGCAATGAGGAGAAAATACGAGAAAATGGCAAGAGAAATATATACATATCTATAATATAATACATATAGATATTTATCTATTATACGTATTTAGTAATTTGTAATACAGTATAATGTACTTGACATAATTTAATATCCGTACGTAATGTAATTTTGTATCTGTATCTATAATATCTTTAACTTGGATTTATAATAAATTATAAAATAGTTAAATAAATAGTTATAATAAATTATAAAATAGGTAAATTTATACAATATACATTTATACAATATAAATAAATTTATACAATATACAATAAATAATTTATTTAATAAAATATTATATAAATGGAGACAAAAGAATTTTCGACAAACATTCAATACATGTGAAATGATAGGAGAACGATGAATAATACAGAGTTCCTTCGTCGCGATAATCCCAATATCGATATAATATCGATATCTTGCGCCAAGAAAGTTTGGGTTTGCGTTGGAGTTTTTGAAATATTAAAGAGACAAGGTGGCATTATCCAAGTCGTAACCTAAATTCGCTCGTATAATCGTTCATACATGCAATATAAAAATCCTCGTACACAACGAGAATAACCGAGTATCGTTCTGAAATATCGTGCGCGTACGTTTTTCATTGTCACAACCTTCATTGTCACCGTACCTACATTGGTACTATCCTCTTTGCAAAATTCAAGCGTTGATAACATGGATTTGAGCCAAAGAACTTTTATACGTCATTCGAATAAATAATTCGAGACAGTGGCTGAAAAATGAATAAAAGAATCAATTTTTAATTAATTGAGAGACCTACGCGGGAATTTTGTGATTTCATTTTAGAATATTCGCTCTGTATATATTTCCAATGAGGCAATCCTTACATCCGCCAGTTAGCAAGTCGCAAACACGAAATTTTTGGCACCGACGTAATTTGCTCGGCTAACAAAGAAATATAGGGCACGCCAAAAGGGATGAGCAAGACGAGGTCAGAGCAGACGATCCGAAATGCGAAAGGGAGATCGAACGTGCTGTATATACAGACCGTGTCATTTCTCAACTGCGCGTCGAATCCTCGGATCCGTTTTTCGCTTTTTTTTCATATAACGAAAAACTTTAGATGGCACACGATCTTCCTCAAAATTGTTCGATCTTCAACGCTATAGAGATATCTCGGGCGATCGGGTTAAAAGGAAGCGCGCTTTCGCCCCCGGCGCGGCGGAGCGATCTGTGTATACCTTGCAAATGATACTTTCGTCTGTCGGCGTGGCTGTTGAAGCATTTCGTCATAACTTCCTCGGCGTGAGAGAGGGTTCCTTTAAGACACGGGGAACTGGAAACATCGGCTTATCTCCGTGCCGTCGCCTAAGCAGATGAGGATATTGCTGCAGCGAGCGAGCGAGCACATTCATCCGATGCAAGCTCACGGACGAGGGGGGGGGAGGGGGATGATCCCTCTGGGTAGAGTTCTTCGCGAAATTCGAGTCGTGAGATGAAAGCACAAAGAATTTACTGCGTTCTCGCGGCGTAGGGTGCGCGGTGTAGGGAGAGAGGGAGCGGCGGGGGTGGAGGAAGGAGAGACAGAGCGAGGGGCCGCGGCCTCTTATCGCGCGCGCGGGAAACGCAACGAGAGGAAACGCGCTCTAATCCCGTACCGCCCATAAATACCCGTTACTACGCTGTAAGAAGACCGGCGGCGGGGGATTTATTGCACGCTTTACTTCGGCAAGAATGGAGATTCGACGGGGAAGTGCAACGAAATTACGGACGCGCGCGCACCGCTAACTGTTAAGAGAGGGAGGTACGAAGCTCGAATTCGCCTTGTTTCGTCGCGCACAATGCGACGCCGATGCGGCTGGATGGAATTAACGCGCGTCGGGATGCGCGAATGTGATATTTCGTCGAGCGAGAGAGATAAGAGAAGCGCGTTCCGTTGGCGGGAAGAAAAAGAGGGGAATAGTCGCGAAAATGTCGAAAACGTTGTCTCGGTGGTGGTAAGCTCGTTGCTCGTTGACGAGTGAAACGAAGGATCCTTATTATGCCGCAGTGAAATTCAGACCGTTGCACGGTTTCCGACTCGTGGAAAATTTCCTCGAGGGAACGAGCATAATTTCAAAGCTGCAGTAAATTAAGTTCATACAATTAATAAAATCCATAAATGTTTAAGTTCTTCATATTAAATTGTAGACCCTGCAAATTACGGACTTGATCGATCCTATAGCTGCAACATGTCACGCTGTTTCATGGACTTTTGCGAGAGTCTTGTAATAAAAATGTTTATCCCCCCCCCCCCATCCGTATGTATATGCAAATTTTTTTTCTCCGCTCTTTGCAGTTTACGATCGTCGTTTTTTGACACTTAGCATCGGTACACGTACGACTTCTATACTTTACGTTTGCGGAAAAAGAGAGGACGGGATTTCTAGGACGTCGTCAAGTATTCACGTCTTCGAGTTTAGGAGCCAAGGAACGCGGGGAAATCACGATCCTAACGGATCGTGTACGGTAAAGCGAATGGTTGTATACGCGTTCCGGGAACTCGTGGGGCGTACCCTGCATGTATTAGTGAGGCTGCTCCCCCGTAGGTTTCCCAAGGTGCATCCCGCGCATATGTACAGCTATCGTGGCTTGCACGTACCTACTACACGGACCGACGGGAATGTCAACATGCCGGCATGCGATATAGTGGATACTGATGCAGCGCCTGGTTTAGGAGCGTATGTACGTAAAGCTCGCACATTAGAGACGATAATGGGCGGGAGATGACGGCGGATGACGGCCACCGTGCAAACGCACGTATAAAGTAAAATTTATATACCGCGACTCCCCTGCTGAGGTCTCCCTTGTCTGAACTCCATACCCGATACGTGAAGAAAGGGAAAGAAAAATAGAGATACGAGATAAGAGGATGGAATTGCGATTGGTTAATTTTGAGAAAGGAGGAAAACGGAAGACGTCTGTTTACCCCCCTCCCTCCCCCTGCCCCCGGGATAAATCTTACATCCTACGTGCTGTAATTACTGAAAAGAAGCGAACTCTATACTTCGGCTTGTAAACAATAACGTAAAGTGAAAGAGATGAAACTGAAGATGGCAAATTAAAAATTTCAAGAACCGGAAAGAAAATTGAAAGGGGGAGGAAGGGAACGTTCGTGCGCGAGCTTGTTACAAACAGAAGACTACAGCCGTTAGTTTAATTTCCCATTTTTATCCCAAACGTCAAATTGAGATAACGGCATATAATTATTTTTCGCGGATTAGCTGATCTTTAAATTAAGAAATGCAGAGCTTTAAACGAAAAGGAGCAGAACGGAGCAAGTCGGATCAAAAGAATTTTCAATCTAGATGTTACCGTTTAATTTTATGCCGTCTGTTATTAAAACGAAGGTTGGCATCGCGCATCGAAATAACCAGCGGAAAAGCAAATGATTCCTTCGCTTTATAAGCGACGGCATAACAAGAGCACGATGTAAAAAGCGATGTTTCCCCCGTTGGCGCGCAAGAAACTTGAGCGTTATGAAATAATCGCACGGTTGTTTCTGAAGCTGCGAATGCGGGCGCTCCTTTTGTATTAGCCATTGCGAGCAGACGTTAATTTGCAAAGAAATGAAGTAAACGGGCGCGGAAAAGTTCGCGGGAGGAAATTACGTTTAATCGATCGAATACCGTTTTTTTTTATTTTTCTTTTTTTAATGGAAGAACTTTAATCAGAGAAACATTCACGTAATTTTGTCCCGGACATTATTTGCGTCAACGGTATTATCAAATGTTACGTGCGAAAGCGATAAAAATTTGCGATAAAAATCCTCGTTATTGTAAGACAGCGGGGACGGATATTATATACGCACGTATTCCGCTGGCATTTTCCGCGGACGACTCTCGGATCGATCCTCTCGTCAACCTTGAAAAATTCATGTCTCTCTCTCGTTTTCCAAAAGATCGTGGCTATCCGGCGCGTAAATCCCGTGGACGATAAATTCACGACGCGCCGGAGATAGTCAATTACTTGTCCATCGAGCGAGCGCGGACGGGTCGTGAAAAGTCCGAATTTGCGATCGTCGAGCTAGTACATCACCGCGACGCTCTAAGCGGATTGTATATCAGAAGGTGTCATTTTCTATTTTCGCGCAACATTTTTACGAGTGCGGGCGACGTATAAAACTCAGGCAACACTTTTTCCGAACCATTTCAAATATCACGTTGGATATCACCCGATCAGATATTATCGTTTTCACGCCGTTGCGGCGAGCTCAGCTAAATCCGCGTAAAATTTTCACTTTTCACCTTTTCGCTCTTACGCGAGAATTGTGCCCGATCGATTCTCACGGATAAGCACGATGAGAATACAAATTGCTCCCGACGAGAGCGAGGTTAGCGGCTTTGGTCAAATATTATGCTACTTTTTTCACGTTTTCCACATTATAATCTGCAATGACAAGCCGAAATGATTGCGTAAGCGATACGATTATTTGTATCAAGAATTGCGCGTTGAATTTTCGTCATTTACGTCTCAATTGCGTTTCACGATCAAACCGCGGATACCTTCACGGCAGAAGTACTACTGAGAGACAAAAAAATATTTCGCGATCTCACCGTTGATTCACCGTATGATGGACGACGGCCGAAAAAGTAATTTCTCTCTCTCTCTCTCTCTCTCTCTCT
>NW_012033855.1:108899-111793 GCF_000956235.1 Wasmannia auropunctata | reverse complement strand
GTACGTACGTACGTACGTACGTACGTACGTACGTACGTACGTACGTACTACTACTCTCTCTCTCTCTCTCTCTCTCTCTCTCTCTCTCTCTCTCTCTCTCTCTCTCTCTCTCTCTCTCTGAAAGCGAAAACTCTCACGGAAAGAGCTTTCCCTTAACTTGCTACTTGTGTCACAGCTTCTCATCCATTTTCTCCTCCGCTCAATACTAGCCCGCTACATATTTTGTTTCCAAATGTATTAAAGTCTAATAATAGACTCTTTAGCAAACTGGCAACGAATTTCTCTCCGGAGAGCAGAGGATATTAAGTCTGATTAAGAAGATAATAGTTAATAGTGAGAATTAAGGGATTTTCGTGAAAATTGGACTTTCCAAAATATATGAGTAATAGCGTTAAATTACGGATTTCAACAGATATTCGAATAGATGCTTATGTGTTACGCTAATAGTTCAATTATAATAAAATAAAATAATGAAATAATGTTTAATAAAATAATGTTTAATAAAATAATGAAAAAGCGTTACATTCCATTTCTTATTTTATGCTTTTAATAATAAGTACAAATACAAAAACGCAATTAGTGTCACGTGGCAGAGTCGCACAAAAATAGACCGATATAAAATAGACTGTAAAGTCCACTTGTCTTGCTTCAGGATGTATAACAAAAATAAAAAGTTATGAAATATATTCTTTCGCGCAATATTACGCGACTTGTCCACATTTAAAAATACGCTCATTAAAGACTTTTACATCATTTTTGCAGTGGAGTAAAAATATTCGTGTAAAAGTGAGCGAAGTAAATCGTAAAAAAGTGAGCGGACATATTACGACATGTTTATTTAGTCCAAACAGTTCTGCATTTACCGTGCATGGAAAACCATGCATTTCGCAAGTAGTATTATTCACGTTTTCAACGACCGCATTATAAACTATGTTCAAGTAACGCTGCGCATCTAATGCGCGCCAACGAGGCCTCTCTCAACATCCGTATACGTGTGTATGCAATGTAGGCTATTGTGCAAGTTTGAAAGTAATATATATACCCCCCGAAACGCAACCACTTCACACTCCAACCAAAGTTTCTAAGGATCTAATAAGCATTCGCCCGCCGCGAACAATTCTGTTACAGCAGAACAAACGCGTTGGAAATGTATAAGGAATATCAGAGGGAAGCGCAATAAATTACCAGTGTCAGCTCTGGTATCGTGCAATTCATCCGTGCGGTACCCTCAGTCAGGGCAATATGCTTTACAGGTTGATAGTAAACTACTAATTTTCCTTTATGACGCTTTTAATTAATTTAGAGTCCCTCAACTTTTCCTTAACGAGGCTATAACATGATAATATCGCGTAACGCTGATTTATTATTACACTCCAGAAGCTCAATTTAGGATAGAGATCGACAGAAGGAATACAATATTTACACTGTGTAGCAAATATAATAAAATTCATAAAGCTATAAAAAAAAAAATCTTACTTCTTATTTCTCCTTCGTTTAACTTTAAATGCATTTTGCTTTTACCTCGAGACTTTGGGTTATTAATACGTTCAAATATGTAATCAAGGATAGAAAAATCATGAGAGACGTTCCCCAGCAAACTTCTATTAAAGAAGAATCGATTGCAGTTTTCTCGAAGACCAAAATTCGTTCTGCGGAGAATTTAAAATTATCTTGAAATATAAAATCACCTTGTACACGTAACACGAAATCGCCGGGAACGTCAATATGTTAAAGCTATACGAGGCGGCGAAAAATTATCGGATTTAACCGAACGGGGCACGCGAAACAATCGTCAGGATGATATGTATCCGCCGTACGTGATATGCGCCCGAGCGAACGGGCGAAGATATAATAATTTATGAGCGCCAAAATGGGAGCGGTATAACCCGAAATCGATCAATCCGACGTTATCATCGGGCGCGCGTGAGACAAGCCCGGCTGTAATAAAAATTAATGTCTGACGTCGCGCGTCTAAGGTAACAAAAGGGAGACAAACGGTGCGGAAACCGGGAAAAGGGCTGGTCGCGCGAGAATCGCGGCGGAGGAGTAAGTGCCTGGCGCAGAAATAACAGTTCGATAACAGGTTTCTGTTCTCACTTGGATAACTCACGTGGTTTCGCCCACGATGAATCGTCGTCCCCTCCCTCGGACCACCGCGGATCTGCGCAACGCGCAGGTATTTTTGAGAATCCCTGAAAGAAGAAGAGCATCGTGTGTGAAAACGCGCGTTTTATTTCACTACTTGAAATTTAATGGAAGTGCCGTGCACTTCTCCGATGGCATCCTACGAGTCGACTGCCTCTATATCCACCACTCTAAAGCCATCGTCTCCAAAAATTCACCCTCCCGGGAAGAGATGAAAAAAAACCGCGTCAGATAAACCGAAAGTTTTCTCTCGATCGAGAGTCTTTGTATTCACCGCTACTTTCGGCGAAATGAATTTTCGCTTTAAGGCGCCATATCAAGTATATTTCACATCAGAAAAACAGAAAAGGTGTGTCTTCTTCAATTAAAGATTTAATGTTTCTAAATTGAAAATTATTTTAATTATATAAATTTCTGTACAAGTTACGGAGCGTATAACATTTCGCGTAATATCAATACTCGTGCAGTTTCAATAATTTTGCTGATGAAGACAGCTAAATATTAATATTTTATTATCCAATTTGCAAAGGAAGATAATTTAATATTAGTTTCTCAGCGTCAATTTGCATCGTCGATAAGCCCGACGTCGATCGACCGATTCGTGCAATTGGAACGTCTCTGTTAGAACTGAAGACAACCAGGGAATGAGGATATATATATATATATATATATGCATAGATATGTATATAAGTATTATACAGAGAGAGAGAGAGAGAGAGAGAGAGAGAGAGAGAGAGAGAGAGAGAGAG
>NW_012033855.1:58776-108879 GCF_000956235.1 Wasmannia auropunctata | reverse complement strand
GGGGGGGGGGGAGGAGGGGGGGGGTTGTCAAATTTCAGCAAGGCAGTGCAATGAAATCGGCGTGCACCCGGAAGTGACATATCCGGTGGCTGGCTGCGGTAGGTTAGGCACGTACGTAACCAATATTCAGAGTGTTCATGTGGCATACCAAGGACTTTCCACGACTACCACGAAGCCAAGCAGCCACGAGTCTCGTCCCACGGGTCGCCGTCTGCGCAACCCCTTAGCATCCGGGTTCGAGAAACCAGGATTCCATGCTCGTCGCTCTCCCCTTCCCCTCGCGTTGACCGTCTGCGCGCCCGAACTACCCTACGACCAACGACCTACTAACCAGCCTCGGTTACCCTAGCCGGTGGAACAATGTCCACCGCCGTGGTATTTAAACTATTCGAGCGCGACACAAGTCAAGTAACGGATGATGTACTGCCACGAAAATTAACTAACTAGACTAATTTGTCGTCCCGTGCGTTCTTTCATCTTCTTTTGTAAAATATACACACACACACACACACACACACACACATGCATTGAATTATTGTCAAAGCGATAATAAGATTCGAAAGAACGACTTTCGCAGGATTAATGCAAATCGTGAATAGTTGCATTATGCAGCGTCAGTGATTTGTTTTTTGCCTGAAACATGCATTGAGCAAGCATCGATTAATTTCTAAAAAACTTTTCGTTTTGTTTCAAAGAGAATAAATATTTTGTTATAATCAGGAAAATAATTTTGTAATCTAAATATTTCAGTATAAAATTCTATTCACAAATTTATAGTCAATAATATAATTATAACGTGCACGAAACTGGACTGAAGCTAGGAAATAAATTTGAACCTTTGATCAAGACATTTAAAATATATATCAGATTTTATATTTTTAATGTCATATATGGTCTTAAAATGTAAGAAATAGTCTGCAAATTATATCTGATTCGGAAGAGAAACAATGAAAGATTTTTGTTAAACTGCACATCGGCAGAAATAATGAACGCAATGAACGTTAAGCTTCTTTCTTGTTCTAAGCTTCGTTCTACAGCAGTATTGGTTCTTTCAATTTGTAACTCTGCAAGACGAAAGCGGGTTGCATTAGGTGGTAGAATTGACTATCCACCTTCCGCCTTGTGAACAAGAAAGTTTTAATTGGCTATAGTGGCAAACGCGATTGTTCGACAAAACCGCCGTATCAGCTCGCACAAATACGATTGATATAAATTAGTAGTAAAGGAAGATAGAGAACAGAAAGGAGATAAGCGCTTAATTTCAATTTGGAATACGATGATTTATTCTTTTAAAAAGTGTACAAGAGAGAAACGCAATACACAATATCTATAAAAAATATGCCAATAAAATAAGATAATCAAAAATAACTTATTTTTGGGCGCGCGTGTGTGTATGTGTGTGTGTGTGCAAAATGCGAGCTGCTAAAGGAAGAGAAATACAAAAACAGAAATATAAATTTAACTTGAAGAAATTGAGGCTCGTATAATAAATAATCATAAATAGCTCAATAATGCCTTTGCGAGCCGACACGAATGTTTCGTGTAATAATTTTTATTATAATATCATTAAATATTATAATATAATTTATATTATAATATTTTTTGTATATATCATTAAATATTATAATATAATTTATATTATAATATTTTTTGTTATAATATCAAGCCACATACAAACTGTGCGCCGCATGTATTGTATATCATGTGATATTTTATCAGGTAATAAATTCTTTAGAAATTTGGGGGTGAAGGGGATAATAAGCATCTTATAGATGCTTATTAGCATCGAAAATATTAAATTGTTTGACAATTTAATTCGTTACAGTGGATTCTGGTCTCATGTAAGAACTGTATTTCAAGACCTACAGTATAAGCGGCGCATAGTTTGTATGTGGCTTGATAATGTCACAGTAAAAATTATTACACACCAACATCCGTGTCGGCTCGCAAAGACATTATTGAGCTATTTATGAAAAACAGAAATAATAAAAATGGAGCAAAGTAAAACGATAATAAAAAGGAATAAAAAATGAATAATAATTAATTAGCAAAAAAAATATATTTTAAATAGTCAACTGATACAATTAATAAAAAACTAACGAGAATAATGTCAATATATTTAAGAATTTCATTCAAAAGTAATACATGTTTATCGAACTTTACGCGCACGTTGAAAAAGACGCAGCGGTGATTCGAGAGCATATGCAGTGAAAGATCTTTCGCGCTCACCATCGTCGCACTGTCGTCGATGACCTATTCTTTGGAAAGGGATTAAAAGGATTCTTACGTCATCCTTGCTCGCAACAGCGAATGAGCAACGGCTAAAACTCCTCTTCTTCCGCTAAGAAGCCTGCGTGTCGAGCAATCACGCTTGTGCACACATACAAAAGCTCGGGTCGGGCTTTTGTTCCCCTTTTGCTTTTAAGTTCGCCGATGAAGTTCGAGAATACCGAGACGAAACCTAGGCCCTGTGTTAGCTATATACGCGCGACATTTCAAGAAACGAAAAAGAGAGGAAGATAGAGAGAAAAGAAAATAGAGGAGAGAGAGAGAGAGAGAGAGAAGAGAGAGAGAGAGAAAGAGTCAAGAAAAGACAAACATACTGATGGAAGGAAGATGAATGCGGACTCGCAGTCGAGGACGGAGAAAAAGTGCGAGAGGAGAGAAGTTGGGAAACGGAAAGGCGGGCAGAAGGAAGGAGAGAAATCGGAGCTGACGGACGCGGTCGTGCCATGAATGAAATGAGACTTGGACGATCGCCGGCGAAAGCCAAGTGCATCCACTGCAGCCGAGTTAGTTGGCGGTGCGAGGGAAAACTCCGTGTACGTGCCTGCGGAGAGCATGGATTCCAGACGTTCGTACCGGCGATTTACATCGGTACGGTAAGGAGATTGATGATAATATCGCTGTGTATATGTCGATATAGTAAGGGTGCGTTTCCACTGAGCGCGTCGCGTCGTCCGTCGCGTCACGATTAATCGACCAAAATATCTCATTTTATTGCATCATTTGCCGCGTGACTCCTTGCGCGACGCATCGAATAGATTACTCGGCATTCTAGAGATAAAATAATCTTTTTTTGTATGAAATCCAGAATCGCGCGACAAATTTCGCAATAAAATGGCATGTTTTGATTGGTCAATTCGGATAACGCGACGTGTGACGCGCTCAGTAGGAACGCACCCTAAACCGAGAATCACCAAGGCTATGCGAAGTGACTTAAAAGCAAGAGGGGGAAAGAGACGCGTGTCTCTCATGCACGTCATTCGAGCCGTACGCGATTTACGAAACGATATATAAAATTTTTATACATAATTGCGCAATGACGTGAACTTGCGAAAGTTTTCTTGCGTGACTACTCCTGAACGTGACTGTTTCAAACGCCGTGGGAAAGCGTGAAACGTGCCCGAGTGGACAAAGCTTCAAAATGTCAATGTCCATAATGAGAGATAAATGAGCGGGTTGCGCGAACATTTCGAATAATTGATGAAGTTTTAAATAAACGTACGGCCGCTAATGGATGTACCAAAAATAGCTGTCCTCGCGATAAAATATCTACGACCGCCCCGCATATCGATAAAATATAACTACTGGCTATACGCGAATTCATTGCGTAAACAATGAGGCGAAGTAAATATGAACAGGCTGATGCGCGACGCGCGTTGATGATACTGTTGTTCTGTTGGCTGAGTGCAAACAGGACCACGCGTTAAAAGGCAAACAATTGTAATTACAAATACTCAAGAAATAATAGTATCGAATGGATAGGCAGTGTTCAAAGAGAGAAATATGCAAGTGCGATAGAAATGGGACGCGACGTACAGGAGTTGCAATTTTAATCGACTTGTCGGATGTCATCAGATAAAATCTTCGCGACGGCGCGAACAAGTCACGGAAAAATTGAATAACGTATTCATCCAGCTCGTCAAACTGTTCGCCCCGATAAAGATCAGACAACCTCGCGTGAAAGATCGAACACCTGCAAGACACGAACTTTATTTTTTAAGCTCGCCGCGCAGCGCTACGTGATTCGACGATAAGGTCCACCGTCGTGAGATTATCGGCGATCTACCCTTCGGCCTTCACATTTTTAAAATAACGCCGAACTCGGCCGTCAACGACGCCGATACGTGTCGCCGGCTACTCGGGTAAGCCGTCATTAACCGAGAGACTCCGGTCCCGAGGCTGAATAGAGCGCTTGATTTCATGGTCGTGATATTATGGTTCTCGCGTGCATTTAAAAACACCTCGGAGCCGCCCTTCAACACCCGCTCGCGAAATAGATTTACACACGATCGCCGCGAAGGGGTGCTCGACGGCATGAACGAGTTTTGAAATGTAACTTCGTGTATCTTGCGTGTATATTTTGTGAGTGTTTTGCAGATTCAGTATAAATTATTTAAGCTCTTAGGTAAGCTCACTTGATATAATTTCCTATCCATTCGTACGGATTCGTTAAACTTCTATACTTACTGCTGAAAATATATGTACAGTCGTCGACCAAGAGGTTGCAACACATTTTTTTTACAGGTTTCCGAAACGCGCTAATATTTGGAAAAACGCGGATCACGGTAGGTGTACTGTTTGTAGACTAAAGATAGTACATCATCGTGGTTCGCATTTGCAAAATATTAGTTATCTATATGAAATATATATTAAAAACTTATAGAAAAAAAAGTATCGCAACCGATTTGTTCGCGACCGTATATAACGTATATGAAAATTATCTATCTTAATAAAAGAATTTGATTTGAAGGAAATATCTAATTAATGTATTGAGAATTTATAATTTATAATTTAAAAATTATATATATGTATTGAAGATAAAATAAAAAAAAATATATTAAGAATTAAAAACATATTAGAATAATAATTAGAATCACGCGTTTGCTAGAAATTTAGAGAGACGCCGGACTGTTATATTACATTAATAAAAAAATTACACGATAATGAACTGTAATCTCGATGATATTAAATAATCAAACTTTTGTCCGCGGTTTTATGTTCGTTTAATTACGAAATGTGCAGTGGTTACTTTAAATTAACTAGAGATATGTAATTTGCACAAGGGCATAGGAATGTGCATCTAGGTCTAGCTATATATTGATTTTTATTTGTGAACAATTGTACCGATACATAGTACGTAAATAGCTTTAGTACGACCTGTGTGGCAAATGAAAAGTCAGCGGCTAGTTAATAACAGAGCCACTTCATAGTATATGTAGACTACAAATCGATGACACAATTAGCGTGCTATCTCTATGTGATACATCGGCCGCTCTAAAGTATATCTATCAGCCACTACGTATCTAATCTAAGTGTATACCTAACGAGAGAGGAAAAAAATCACATCTCCCACTTCAATCTTTTATTTTTTATAAATTAACGGCTATATCAGTTTAACAATATTTTCAGTTATTTTAACTATTTATCTAATTGCGCGTTACTAATTTTACTTTGGTTAATTAATCGTGCCCGAACTCTTTGCTCGGCTGAAAAGTTCATGAAACTACAAAAATACACTTGAGTTCACAAATAAAATTATTTATTAAATCAAATGGAAAATGCCGCATTATTTTATGCATCGCGAATCGCTCGTGTGTATCGCAGTCTTATAATGCCGGAATATCGTCGGAAAATAACTATGAACGTCTCGAGGATACTCGAACTCGGGATTTTTGCCAAAGCTCCAGAAGCAAAGTGCCTTTGGAGATTATGCTCGGATACCGCGCCGCATCTCGTATCTGTACGGAAATTCTTGCTTTGCAACCATTTCCGCACGCTCGAGCGGAGGCTCCTGCGAATACCGTGATACGTTTTCGGTCTTCGTGAGTCACGTTTAGCCTATCTTGGCAGCTTTCGCTTTGTTCTCCGCGGCGATACTCATGCCGCGGTAACACGCGATCCGAAATTCAGGTAAAGCTCTCGTGAGAGGTCGAGCCTAACCCCGCTGATCGCAATCGCGGGACACAGATGTGCTCGGCAAGTATTTTTCTTATATTCATTTCCGAATCGCGTTGCGAATTTCGATCCTCTCGATAATCGCGACTCTTTACGTACGTTGCGATATCTAACGCGATCAATATCTTTTATACGATGACAGAGTTGGATCATTTAATTTATTGAATCAAAACCTATTAAACAACATTCTTCTTAAGAAATTAAATGCGATGATAAAAAGTTAGTTAGACTCTCCGAAGTTACAAATAGTCGACATTTATAAAAAAAAGAACATACCGGACAAATGACTGAAGAATTAAGATTAATCGGCTATCTAAGGTTTAAATGTAGAGTTCGCGAAGTCGCGGATGAGCGGCATTACACATTAAAACGCGGCCCCTATAGTAAACGCGCGCGCGAATGCCAACGGCATACTCAATTAATGTTTCACGAACTAATTTAACACGGGGGAAATGTTCTCGCACGCTGGAAGACAAATCGAGACCTTTAAACTTTTGTTCCCGGCAATTTGCGAGAACTTACCTCTCTCCGTAAGAATTTCATCTTTTTCGACGTGAGAGGTAAAAATTTCGGATTTTCGAGCCCGGTCGAGCGTTAGCCGCGCGGTCGCAAAATTAAGGAAACGCTAGGAGCGAATTTTAAACGCTCGACGTCGTTCTTAACGATCTCCGAGGAATTAAATTCAACGATGCGGCCAAATCATTTAGCCGCCGCGGATTCGTTCGAAATCGTCGCGCACGAAGAGAGTTCGAACGGAATATGAAACTTCAAACGCGTCGTTCCAAGTTAAATTGAGTCCTGTGACAAATAAGAATTGAATTATTCATGGCACAGATCCGACACAATATCTCTTCAATATTGGCTTTATAATTTAGTGGACCATTGACTGCCGACCAAACTATATTAAACATATATATATGTATTATATGTACATATTCTGGGCTCATGCGTAACTCAATCAATTGAATTTAATCACGACGAAGAGGTAATTATTTTGTCAAAATCAGAATAATTTGTTATTAATTTGGTTATTAATACGTATAATGTGTATATGTAGAATTTATACTTTATTCATATAAATTAAGTTTCGTTTTATAATAGAAAAAAAGTCTTCCCTATTTTCGTTCTAGAAAATCTTCTCGCCTATTTTATCTCCGCCGTTAATATATGGTTTCCAACTATAATATTAGCATAGACATAAGCGAGAATTGTTTCACAGATAAAACTATCTTTATTTTTAATCATCATGAAATTCTAATGAGACGATTGGCTATTGAAATTTGCGACATGTTTCTACATTTAAAAAATAATAATTTCAATAAAAATTTCAGTAGGTATAAAATTAATCTTATACACATTATTTCTTTATCCCTGGGAAAAAAGTGCACGGTAATTTCACAACAGAATTATTTAGCGACTTTCCTTATGTCCCCAAAATTTCAAAATAACCATTTCAAACAGCTTTGTCAGTATATACAAGGATTGTCTTCGAGCTTCGCTTTAGGGCAGATTCTTCTCGCGGGATGTCGTCGTCGCCTGAAAATGACTGGCACGTGTACATACACGGGGCCAAAAGCGATTCTATTGTTGGATTGAACGTTGGCGTACTCTGCTCGAGGCAGATGCTTAAATCGAGATTAAATCCAATTAAGTTCGTCATCGGTGCCCGTGCAACTCTCGTCGTACGAGAGCGATTCCCGATCTCGTCCGGCGATGAAAGAAAATCGATTACTCCCATAGAGATGCTCCTCC
The DNA here is from genome assembly GCF_000956235.1 of Wasmannia auropunctata. NCBI lineage: Eukaryota > Metazoa > Arthropoda > Insecta > Hymenoptera > Formicidae > Wasmannia > Wasmannia auropunctata. Next base: position 101,166 of record NW_012033855.1, on the reverse strand, counting down.
TCCGACAAGTTTATGGATTTCTCTTCTCACGACGTATACGAATAAATAAACAAAATACTGTCACAAGCAGATACGAACGATATTTTCTCATAAGATTAATTTAAACCTTCAAGAATAACTTCGTGCAAAATGTTTCTTTCAAATTTATTTATTTAAATCAATATCAAATTATTGAGGAATATTTCTTTCGTTGTGATTTAAATTTAATTTCGTAACTGTAAAATTTGTTTTAAAGGAATTAAATTAAAGAAAATTTGACAAGAAATATTTAAAAAATTGGACTTTTTCTAAAAATTGACCCCAAATTCTGTTACAGATTCAATGTAAAAAAAATGTTTTATATTATATAAGTCATCTGATCATCACATGTAAAAGTTATTGATTAAGTTTTCAAAAAGGGGATTTATTAAAAGAGTATATTTTGTAGATTCCTAATTTTTTCAGGGATATTCGAAAAGACTGTCAATCGTTTATTTGCGATCCATTATCCGGTGTAAATTCGCGAAAATAAAATAAAGTCAGCGCGCGATTTTCTTTCTTAGAGATTAGCTCGGCACGTGTTCTTGGAGCTCCCGTGCTTATGTGAAAATGGATGTACGTAATCCGCGGCACTTGTTTGGACGCTGGGCTAAACCGACGGGAAAGAGAAGTAGAAGAGAAAATAAAAGTAACTGTAGAGCGGGTTTTCGCTCCGCGTACTTTTGTAACATCCGAGAAGAAGACGATAGTGTACACGCAGGCTGTGGGACGGCCAAGAAGAACAGAAACTTAAACGGCGAAAAAAGCTAACCAGATGTGACCTCAGAATTTACAACTAGACCGAGTGACTGTTACTTTGTTCGTTACTATTGTTAAGCCGCCGCGCTTTCGTATGTTACGAAGCAATTTTGTAAATGAGAACAAATAAGCCGCGCACAATATTAAAAAAGGGGGTGAAATAAAAATAGCTATCTTTCTAGATCCAGTGGTGACTTGTTCGAATAATGCAAATGTAGTATAAACTCTAATACATATATAGATTCTGTGAAGAAACGGCTGTGCGATTTAATCAGGAAAGTTATTTCGCAACTTTTGTACAAATTACAAAAGCCATGAGGAGTAAACAATTAATGGCAAATAATGCACAATGCGCGTACATTCACATGTTGCTTAATTAAATTATACTGTAACAAAAGAGAGAAAGAGAGAGAGAGAGAGAGAGAGAGAGAGAGAGAGAGAGAGAGAGATATTTTCTGTTGTTAGTTGTTACGAAATAAAGTTGAGCAAGTTTTATTTTAGTCGTAATTAAGCTCGAGTATAGCAATCATATTTTCCAATGTAATATTATCTTTGTATTCCGTTCGCACAATCTAATAACAAACTCCGGGTACAAGAACCATGATATTGTGCAGTTAATTAACAAGAACTTATTGCAGCGGCTCAACTTTATAAATTTCGCGTATCACGCCATAAGGTTATAGAATTTTGGTCCCCCAGTGTGCGCGGATCAGCTCGACGTGTGTCTCAAAAGCTTCTTTCCACACCGATAATTAATGCAAGCATCGCTATCCTCAAATTTAATTAACTCGGCGCTTTCGCGAAAGGTTTATTTATGGTTATTTTCGGCCACGCACGCACGGAACAACGCTTAATTTTATGAAATTTCCTTGGCAAAGAGAACGTCCAATTATGCAGTACTGATACTTGCATATCATTACTTTGACGCAGAGAATATAACTCTGCAGTAGACATGTGTTTTTGTCCTTTTTCTGTCTCTTTCTCTCCATTTCTCTCTCTCTCTCTCTCTCTCTCTCTCTTTTTCTCTCTTTAAATAATTAAATAAATAAATAAACAAGCAATTTTTTAAATATTAATATTTCAATGTACTTTTCACATTAATTCAAACAGAAATAAAAAATTTAATTACACATGTAATAATAAATTAAAATGTTATTTGTTGTCCGCAAATATAAATCTTTTACATTGGGACAACAATAATATGCACGCGAATGTTTCATTTGCACGTGTTACTAATTATACATGCAAAAAACAGTTAATTTTTATAATAAAAATAAACTACTTATTAAGTAAGTTAATAAAAATAATTGATTGATTGACTTTTCATTATGTAATTGACTAATTCTTATTCAATTTCCATTCTTTCCCGCTTTTAATTGCGCAGTATTTTCTAGGGATGCGTACTTGAAATTAAATGAACTTTCGTTTAACGAGATTATAGGCTGATTAAAACGATAGGACTGCATTATTCCCGATGCGATCTTAATCACATTACGACAAGCTAAATACGAAGCGCTCGTTAACCGGAATCTATTTTTGCGGCGTCTATTTAAGAATTGTGTACAGTAAAAGCGATACGTACGCGGGCTTATCTTTTTAACACGACTGACCACAAGTAAATCAATAGTCCTGGTTTCTCTATAAAAAAAAAAAAAGAAACGCACCGCTGCCGTGTATCAGCGCGTTCCACTTGATTGGGCCAACGCTAGTTATCTAGTGAATTGGCCGACGCGACGTGTCCATTGAATTCGGCCAAATTATGGCACCTTTCGCTTACGTAACGTTTATTTTCCCTAATCGATACGAATTCTCGCAGATGGAAAAGTTTCTCACGGGGACACGAAACACACTCTCGACGGTCGCTCATTAATTTTCGTAAATCTACTTATTCGCGAGACAGCATTTTATTCTACCGTTGTAGTCTTTCAAATAAGTGAAATTCTTTTCAAGCATCTTTTCGTCAACAAAAATTTGTTGGGAAATGTAATTTTCGTGCACATCTCGCGTGCCATTTTTATATACGCCGCTGTTATATGAATATTCAAGAAAAAAACGGATTGCGAATTGAATCCACATTTATATTTTTCTCGAAAAAAAAAACCGCTTTTCGAGGACCCGTCTCATGAAATCGCTTCAGCTTTCAGTTTAAATTTGAAAGACGCGCTTCGAAGGAACGATAAATGAGAGTCGGCTTAAAGGAAACCGTGTCTGTAATTCGGCCCGCTGCTACGTTGCTACGAGTAATTACACTCACGTTCATTTTCCTAAAAAAGAAACGACTGCATCAGATGATTAAAAGTCACGGGACTTTGTACAGCCTGCGAGTAATACGGGCTGCTTGGTTGCAAATTCTATTTTATTTTCTCTTACACGCATATCTCTACTTTCCGATAATTATGACAGAATAACAAAAAATACACGGCAATATACGTAGTCAATTAACGCGCTTAATAAAACTCACGGATGCAGTCTTGAACGCAATTTATCGCAATAGCGGAAAGATACGTAGCTTATCGCAAGCTATCTCGCATTATATAATTCTCATCCTATCGCTTTTTATCAATAATGTCAATTTTAATAAAAATTCCACCAGTTTTATTCCATAAGGTTTTAACATTTATGCGATTTTAAACACCTTGACAACCTTGACGGGATTTTGCAACTCTATTCTTTTTTAGAGAAAGCTCTCACTTGGAATTATATAAAAAATAAGCTGTCACGTTATATGACTTTATTTAAACTTACGGCTTTCGAATTTCAATAAAAGTTGCATGAAATGTAGAACGCATTCGATGCATTGCGCATTGCTGCCATATCACGTATCTTTTTTCTACACGCATGTAAATTATCAACGTCGCACGTGCCTTGATAAAAATCATCGACATTCTACATCCGTCATTCATGACAATCTCGCATAGTCTTGGATACGCAAATGCAATAAAATCTTCGGTCTCGCTACGCGGTCTCGCAAACAATGTGATTTATCGAGTAAAATCCTGGCGCGTGCTTCTTTTCGCGAAACGGGCGAAATGCATCGACCGCGAATAATTTATTGTGAGCACGTTTACCTGCTTAACTTGGCTTTATTTTCGTACACATTTTTGTCGCAAATGTTGCAATCCGCGTACAATATATTATAGGGGCAGAGAGAGAGAGAGAGAGAGAGAGAGAGAGAGAGAGAGAGAGAGAGAGAGAATATATTTCGCAACATTGACCTCTTGATGCATCAATAGCGCTAACGGATTGTGCAAATCGCGTGCCGAAAATTACGACTGACCAATTTAACATTGTTGTTATTGCACGAATTATATCCTTCAAACTGACGGATTATTTATTACCACTTTGCATAAATACTGACATAAATAATACCGTAAATTTTTAGTTGATCGTTAAAAACAGAAATTATTGATATTAAATTATGATTCGAGAATTATAAAAAAGCGACGATCATTAATCGAAACAATTCATTTGCATTCCAAAAATTAATAAATTGTGATTAAAATTGCAAATTTAATAGCAATGTACAATCAACGGTACTCTTTAAAAACATGATCTATATTTGTAACTTGTAGCAAATCAGCTATATTGACAAGAAAATATTCCGATTTATAAATTGTAATGAAGTTATTTTTTTTTCGCTCGTTCCAATTTAGATATTTTTCTATTTAACACATTACCTTTAAACTCGCTTCTAATGTACTTTGATTATTATTTAATTATTACTGAAAGAGAGATTAAATATCGAGTCAGAATCAGTGAGATATCGAGGAGATTATTTATGTGCTTATGAAAATAATATTAAGCTTCGGATTTATGCAGATTTGAAAATGACGAATATTGATGTTGCACACGCATACAGAAATATCAGAATTAATTAGTTAACATCTCGTGTTCTACGTGCAGCTTTCGAGAGAGATATCTCTTCAGTTCGATAAACGAGCGCGATTTATTGTGACGAGAATGTACTGGAAAGCGTTGGTTAAAATACAAAAGAAACGTGTAAACTGCATCTCCCGAGGATCCACTTTTACCTTTTTCACCACGTACAAAAAGACCCGCCTCGCTATTTAGTATAAAGGCACGAAGTGGGAAAGGAGACCAATGACATTATTCAGCGATCGATTTAATGATATCACCGGTCTTTGTAGGGTCTAGTAGTACTCGTAGTAGGTTACAGACGGAGCAGGTCTTTTTATTAACAGCGCTTTGTCACCGCTTTACCTAATACGAACTTAATAATAGCCTACAATCCAACTGAATGCATTAAATATTCTCTCTTCGAGTATTCAAATACATATTATAAAGAATCGAGAAATATAACACCGAGTGATAAACGCTTGAAAGCAAGACGCTTGAAGCTGCACAGCATTAATATCGAAAAATCATTTTTTATAAAAGTTTACACGTCATGATTTTGCACTTGCTGCAGTTTAAAATACAATTTTATGTAATATTAATTATTATAAATGATATATATATATATTCGACTACGGATTTTTCTTATTGCATCGCGATCAAGCCATAAATATATTAAATAATTCGACAGCGAAACATTTTTTTCTAATCTTGCAATAACAGTTTTTATAAAATCAATTTTATTTCTTCTTTCATGTTCAAATACAAACCACGTTTTTGCAGTTTAACAATTAACCGGCTCTACGCCTGTTCGCTGATTCAGATATACGCTCTACCTAAAACGATCTTTGAAAACGTCAGCCAAGCCGCCCACTGATGGCGTTCAATGAGATACTTCTCGCGTGAGTTATCCCGTTCATTAAATCTCGCGTTGTCGCGGACGAGTGGGCTCGGAAGGGTGGTTTCCAGACGAGCGATCTCTTAGACACCGCGCAAGGCATCTCCCCGGAGAGGAAAATACAGGGCTGACGGGTAAGAGAGAACGAAAGAGGGCCAACTCTCGCGCTCGCGAATATCGTCCATTGTTTCCCGACGACAATGGCGTGCGAGGCAGGGAGATGCAGACAGCATCCGCACTTTCAGATGCCGATCATTAAATTAAGCGGCATTGTAAAGCGCGCCTAAAAATCGAGAGATCGAGCTGCCTAGCAAACTTTTCGCTCGCTCGATCACTCGAAAAACGAGAGCCGATAGGCCGGCCGGCGCGGCGCTTTGATCTAAATCAAATACGTTCTCGTTATTTGGAGAGTAAATTGCGAAAGAAGCGCGGTCCACGCGAAAAGATGAAAGCACATTTCTCTCTGCGCCCCGAGTTAAATTCGGCTGACCGCAAATAATGTTACTTCAGGTCAGGGATACACGCGACGCGCACACACGCCAACTATTTCCATTTTGCCATCTCGTAAGTTAACGTATTTATTAGCGGGCGCAGAGGGACGCGCGTGGCGGCATCCGAAAAATACGGGATAATAACGTGCGTGCTCCTGAAAGACTCACGCCTCGGTAATTCGAAGCTGCGTAGGCGTAGCGCAAACGACGTCTTTCCTTTTTTTCCCTTTCCTTCTCTTTGATAGAAGACAGTCGAGAAAAACGCGCGGCGAAATTGTACGAAATATACGTAGATATATATGAGAGACGCGATAGAATTTTTTTTCAGTTTTTACATGTTAAATCAAATAGAATTCTTTTTCAACTTTTATATATTGAATTTAAAAAAGTAAAAAAAATGTTAGTTTTTTTTATTTTTCTTTTAATTCAAATATAATTTTTCTTTTATGTCAAATACAATATTTAATTTAATTTTCCTTTTATGACAAAAATATAATACCTATTTTCACGCAACGAAGAAATTTATCATCATTGGCAATCAATGCGCCTTAATTTTCCACGGATTTATGCATCCTTTTATATGGATTGCATCTTTATATATAAATCGTGTTTTCGGACGTCCATTAAATAAAAAACAAATGAAGAAAAAGACTCACTGTTAGAAGAAGTTGAAAAAAGATAGAGAATTCGGGATTGGCTGTGCTTTTAGTTGTTGGCTTCAACACTTTCTTTAAATCGGTCGATATTGAAAAAAAAGGTGATCGACCTCGAATGCTGACAGACAACAGTAATTTCGTTGCGATGCATCGCGAGAGGGAACGTCGGAGTTGCCCCCAATTGATTGTGATTCAGGGACAAAAGATAACGTCGATAAAATCATTATGCAACAAATCATCAAAATTGACCTAATCACGCTCCCGACTTTCCTCCGTGAAAAAATAAATAAAGACAAGAGCAGAACAAATATTGGTGTAAAACGAACGTTTTAAAGTAACAATTAACGATGCAGCGCGATAAATGTAAGATATCTCGAATTGAGATTCACAACTTTAATTTTAGATGATATAGGTTCTTTGATCAGTTTTCTGTCGCTCAATTATGTCAGATGTTTTTCAATAATTGATCCGATTCCACGGAATTTCCGCGACTATTTTAAACAGCTCAATTTTTACTTCATAAAACTTCGAAGAGAGAGATATAATTGTTATGATGTTTTGAAGTTTTGTTTAATTATTATTTATTCGTTAGATATTTTTTCGTAATTCGATTTGATTTCTCAATGAGTAATTTAGTTTAGTAAGGCTATCGAGTTAAGTTACGCCGTTGAAGTTCCGGAAATCAATACGTCGTATTGCCGCAAACGGTACCCCGCCAACGATCGCGTAATTCATTCGATTATGTCGTCAATAAAGGGGCCAATCAACCTCAGGGAGACTCTATGAACGTCCGACAATCACTTCCCGAGCGGCTTAGTCTTAATAATTACTTGCCGCTTTACTAAGTTTGAATATGTATCTATTATAAAACAATCTTTTCAAAGTTAGGAATTAGTTCCTCCTTTCTGCTCTTAATAAATAAAATCCAAGTAAAATATTTACTAAAATCAAGATGTTTAATGAAGGAAAAATATATTAAAGTGTAAGCAGAAGTTTTTCTCTAATATAAATACGAAAGTAAGTAGCTTATGAGCTAATGGTCGAAGTCTTATTTATTATATAATTTACTATTATTAAAAATAGCTGAATATTCAGGCATGAATTTCGCAATAAACACTCTTTTTGTTACCGTTTACAGATATATCGTCTAAACATTATATATACAAAAGGCAGAAGATCAAGAATTTCCAAAGATAAAGATATACGTACTTATTACTTGCATTGTGCAGGTATAATTTCAAGTTGTAAACAACTCAATTCGTAATCAACTCGAATTTTTTTTCACGAAAACACTTCAAAATCCTGACGTTATATCGCCCCGCGATGAGGGAGACACGTTTCCTTCAGGAGTAACTGGGCCAACCCTTTCATTCTGTGCACTCTTGAGAAAGTAATTTCCCGTTACAGCGTTTCCCTTTCAGATGCGACCGCATATTACTCGAAAGCGCACTCTAACGAAAGCAATAGAAATTCGAACTTACCGCTCGGCACGAGTCACGATTTTCACGAGACGAACACTAAACCGACATCGCAGTTAATTAGCGCACCTTCTTCCGGTCCTTCGGAGCGCATCCCATCGCGGATCCTTCGACGGTCCAATATAACTGCCGGGTAGCCCACCGCCGCCGTTGATTTTCCGCTTCGCCTGCAGATAACGTCACCAGATCGAGTTCCTCCTCGAGGCGAGGGAGACGCGCGTTGCGCAAACGAGAGAAACGTTTACGTTCCAGACTCACTCGATCGCGGGATCACCCTCGGGATTTTCGGGAATGCGCGCTTTGCGCCGCGATATTGTCGCCGACGGTCGTCGAACGAGTCGCGAAGCGCGACATGTCGCGATACTGTTGTTCCGCAACGCTTGTAACTCTGCCCCTTTCGGAATTGGCGTGGCTCTCGCAGCTCCGGTTACAGCATCCAGACGTGTGCGTCTTCGATAGAAATCCGACGCGAACGCGCGTCCCGATCAGTCCCTGCACCGGCGGTCGCGCGGTCATTCGATCCGCACGATCGCGGTCGCGCGGAAGATCGACGTTTGTGTGTATATCGATCTCCCGATCTTTTTTCCGCGCGCGTCCACATCACCGTCGCCGTGAACGGCGAGTAGCGCACTACGCGAAGTGCGTTAATGCGCCATGGAGATAAACGGACGGCCGGGCGTCCGCCGTTTATTGCGTGTATCCAGTGCAGTACGCAGGTCGGTCGAAAGCCCTCGGTTTATCGCTCGCGGAGATGCGATAAGCCGGGCGCGTAACGTCGGGGAACGTGGAATAAAGAGATGTCGCGGACAATGCGACTGAAATATATATATATATATATATATATATACAGCTGACGTGACGCGAATCACGGTCAAGTGTGCGCGCTTCGATCGCGAATATATACTTTTCCCTCGAGAAACTTTCGGTACAAGAACTGGCGGTCTCGTTCGCGGATGAACGAAGGAAGTCCTCTCCTCCCCCCACAGTCCCCCCCCCCGCGATCGACGTCGCGTCGCGCTCTCTATCTCGATCGCGGATCTTCTCGATCACGCGCGACGCTGGGAAAATACCAATGGTTCGAAAGTTGGCGACATACGTTTCACGGAGAGGAGTGTTTCACTCAGCGGCTGTCAGATTGCACGGTGCAGGTTGCACGCGCGCGGCTCGTTAAATCGGAAACCATCACTGTCCTTCCTTCGAAAATTGTTGATTTTTCAAATTCAAAGATCGATCGCTGAAGGCCGCGCGTCGATCGTCGTGATCGCCGAGAAGCCGCGCGAGGAGGGAAGACGCTGCACGGACGATCGTTCCGAAAATTTGGCGTCCGCCGCGCAAAGTTTTCGCGCGTTTTCTGCCCGACTCGATATTGTTTATCTTCTCGACGAACGAAAAACGACGAACAAACGGCCGCGACGACAACATATCCGTTCGCAGCGACGGCCGACGTCGGACTGCCACCGGCCGCCACTATCAAGGGGTTTTATCGACGGCAGGATAGGTCGTGTTCTGTACGCGGCACCTTTGAGCATCCCATTGACGGAATTATTGTCAATGAACATCTCACGATACTATTATAAATCGCCGATTTTGCTTACAGCTGTCGCCGTGAGCTCGTCGCACGATGTTTGATTATAATTAAACTTTCTCACTCTTTGTTTATATTTGGCAGCTTGTGTATGTACTCGCATGGTTTATTGCAGAGCGATTTAATACGGTAAATAAGATTTCGTGAAACGACTAATGTATATTTAATAAGAGAAATATGTAACGTCGCGTTCTCTCAAAGTGAAGTTACAGAAATGGAATTGACGCTACAACTGCTGACGATTAATTTCTACTATTTAAACATATCTACTATAATATGTGTTATACATAATTTAAATTTATCTACTATAATATATGTTGTACATCTTTGAAAAAAGGGATGAGGGGAAAAATTGATCAATTTAATTATATTTAATTATATTGCAACTAAAGATAGAAAATGCGCGTTATCAATTTTGATAATTTAAAAAAGTTTACGAGTCATTTTTCTTCCGTAGTTCTACTGTTAAGAATGTATTGAGATCACAGTATACTTAGCACGTTTTTTTACGTTCATGTTTATAATATAATCTTGCTTGAATCCATTTGTTTCTTATGTTGCAACAGTATTTATTATCTAAATTAATAGAAAATTTAATAAGTTCGTAACATTTTATATAAATTGTTATCTTTAGAAATGCCTACAAAGACATTGTATTTTCAAAATGAAAAATGAATGAGTTAAATGGCTCATATGATTATATAATGTAATATCCACAAATTAATTATGTCTATGTCAGAAAAGAAAAAAGTGGAAAAAAGAAAAAGAGAGAGATAGATAGATAGATAGATAGATAGATAAACGCATTTACTGACGTTCTAGGGCAAGCCCTCTAAGAACGGTAACGGAAAGAGAGAGAGAGAGAGAGAGAGAAAATTAGAAAAAAACGAGATTCATTTTCAAAACATCAATGTCATTTATTCAACGGCGGAAGTGAATAGCGACTTTTCTCGTTGTAAGAAGTGACCATATGTTTACGTTCACTATTCGATCGAATGATTAAACGGTCTCTTGTCGATGTAAGTAACACGCGGGAAACGCGAACGAAACACTATCCAAAGACAACACAACTTCGGCAACACGACGCCAATTTTTCGTCAAAATATCATTTAATATCGTCAAATAATGCTTGATATCCCGTCGTTTATAGTGCTATAACTTCCCTAAAGTATAAAGACAGAAGGAGACGGAAAAATTGAAGACTGTCGTGACATAATACATCTCGCTTGAAAGAATAATTGCACAATGCCGTTTCTACTTCTACGACGCTGTTCTTTCATTCTATTTCTCTCTCTCTCTCTCTCTCTTTTTTCCTAGTTCATCGATTTGCAATTAAATACATATGTGATAAGTCTAGCTATATACAGATCTATAGGCGCACCGCCGTTGCTCGAAAAAAGTATAACACGGATAAAAGAAAGAGAAAAAAAAAATAAAAAATTAAATCAAATAAAAAAGAAAAAAAACGTGTTTACGTTTGTAAATCAAAAAAAGGAAAGGAAAAGAATACAAGGCCACAGTAAGAGAAATAAAAATAGAAGTTATCTAATATAGAAGGATACAAAAAAAGTCGATGTGTGTACAATCATTATAGAAATGCAGAAAATATTGATTAGTTAAGCTTCGGGATTGCAAATGGGTAGCCAAACTTTACTCTTCAGTAACTTTTGAGAGCTTGTCTACTTTAATAAAAATTTAATTTGAAGTTTACGCAGAGCTACCTAGTTAGCAAGATGTTTTATCTTGTAAATTTGAAAGTTACGCAAAAGTGCGACGTTTGAGAAAATGTTCGCTGCTAAAAAAAATAGCCTCGGAAATTTTATCGGAGAATATTCACGGGAACGTCATGTTCAAGTATGCGTAAAATATAAACATGAAATTGTCTACATTATGCAAGCTATTATGTGTTGTAAGCTAATAATATTATATCACAGAAATTTAATATTTGATTCTTTCAAAAGCAGCAACAAATTTAAAGTCAATATTGTTTTTAGTAATACTACTTTTTGAATTACCGTGTGCTATTTTTAATTACCATCGTAACGGCATTATGTAATTGCCATGTTATCGACTAATTGTACATTGTAAATAATAATTAATGGGAAAGATTAACAAGATGAACCAGGTAGCATTTTCTAAAATTAGCGTATTCATCGTTCAATATTCAACACCTTTACGAATCATTAAAACATCGCCGAGCTACATGATATGTCGAAAGTAGCAAGTATGTGAACCATTGACATTTCTGATTAATTAATTAATTATCGGACATACCGCAATCGTTAATTACTATTGATGCCTTTGTGTCTCCGTTAAATGTAATATGTTTAAATTGATTCTCATCGCGCGTGCAGTTTCGATAAGTGACACGGTACGACAATAGTCAATGAAAATACATTAAATTAATTCAATTTCACCTGGGGAAATTCACTCTCGATGATAATTATGAGGATCCGTGGTTTTCACTGGATATACAACATATAAGCCATTAATTAAATCTTGAAACTTCTGTTGTTAAGCTAAATTTGTATAATATATTTTACGCATACAAATTTGTTAATTAATATAAACATTTTATACTTGTTTGTAAGTCCAAACGCTTGTCGCGTGCGTGACAATCATACAATCTGAATTATCCAGATATAAAAGCTCAGCAATGTTCCACATTTAATTATTTATTCTTACATTTGCAAAGATATCAATTACTTTGGTCACGCGTTATCGAGATGCGACAAAACGAGTTATTGCCGGCTTAAATTAAGCCACGTGATAATAATTAATGGCGCGGGTCACATTATTTTTGTAATTAACCGAATTTACGTTTCCACCGAAAACAACTAACCGTGGAATGGATCGTTTCAGTTTAACAAACAGGATTATCCTGAAATACAAGGAGTAGCCGGGCGCTTCCTTGATTCACAGCGTCATTATTTCGGCTTACGGTGACTTGCTTCGAGCGGACCGCAATGAAACCCCGTCCGCACATGTCCAGGGATAGGTCGACATCGCTCTCGCGTTATAGGTCATAGGTCATCACGTGTTATTGAAAACGGTACGTTTCGATGCGCATAAAGCGGAATCGATTTAAAAATCGGGCGTATCAGGAAATTGGCCTTTTATATGTACTACCGACGGCATGCGTCGTGACGTCAACATGGATCATTATTAATCCAATGAACAATGTAACATGGAATTTAATATAGATGTTTAATTTAAAGAGCACTATTGCCCGAGTTTTCTCTTTCATTCGCAAAACTAATAAAAATAAACTTCATCTCTACTCTCCATCTCTCTATACTCTCTTGAACTTTTATTTTATCTCCCTCGATGCTATTGTTCATGTAGCCACAAATTTATTGCTGCGAATATAAATGCAAACTTCAGATTTATAAAAATAAGATATTTTGTATATTGTACGTAAAATCAAAGCAAGAATATGTGCTCGTGGAAACGCGAGCAAATTGCCTTACACGAACACGGTAGTTAATTAATGATGTAATGAGATGAAAACTGCTAATTGTTATGGCGAAGAAAGCGAAGAGTCTCGAGAGAGTGGTAATTAATAATGATTCTGACTCGTGTTCCTCGGATGTAATTTTTACGTGATAATTAACGCGTGCTATTAGCCGTTATAATTGTTTCATTGTTTAAAAAATTCATTCTGTTTGTAGTACCGTCGGAAACAATGGGTTTATCCCGGCTTGAAAAACTACGTGGTACACGAGCGGTATAGATGCGTAATGGTATATTGATTTTTACCGATTTTTGCGATGAACCTTTCAATGTACATACATATACATGTATACACGTACAAAGTTTGCACAGGTTGCGCATATTGTTCGGTTTTAAACAAAAGCGCACGTACGATATATCCGTGCGATGTTCGCATGACTCGGCATCGCCGGTGTGAATTTTGGGACAGTGATTTTTCGACCTAGAATTATCTAACTTGCGCATGGGTGAGTGATACTGTTGTAAAACTGTATGATCTATTGTAAAAATGTATCTCAATCGCTTTTTATTTCCGTGTAGAATTTATCATGCAGTTCTCTAATTAACGTAAAACTATTTTTTTCGATTTATTTGTTTAAAATTTATTTAGCTGTTGTTTTTAATTTGAGTAACAACGCAATTTCTGAATTAATTAATATAATATGTAATGCACGAATTTAAAGTATAGTTGATAATAATTAAGTAAAATAAAATGTTAGGAGAAGTAAGTAGATATACTTCAAAATCATCGTATACGTTGAATCGCTGAAGATGCCTGACACAGAATCTTTCCTGAGATACGTGACGAATATAAACTTAATCTCTGTCAATTTTATGCAAAGTCATGCCTACCTCCTTGATATTACCTCGTGATAGAGACACGTGAATGATGAAGTTATAAAGTTTTACGACCCGATGGAGTCAATATGACCGAACTAAAGATATCACGAAATAATACCGTCACTATCACAGGTGCATTCCTTTACGCGCACTCTTTTTCCTTCTCCACGTTTATCTCCGTTTACCTTTTTGACGTTTTGTAAAATGGCATCGAAAGTTACATCGTTTCACCCGTTTTCCAAACGAACGAGCTGCTCATCGTATAGTTTTTAACAGTTTTGCGATCGACTGAGTTCTCAAGTTATTTGTCTTTTCACATTTCAAATGTATTTTCCTCTCTCGCGCCGTGGAAACGTTTATTTTGATTCCGATTAGTTAATTCTTAAAAGTTAAATAAATGTATAATAAAAGGAAAATTGATATATATATATATACACATACACACACACACACACACACACATACATCTCTTTTAGATCTAACACTTAAATGACAACAATTTTTATTAATCAAAATCATATATGTATGTATAATAAAATGTAATAAAATCATTAATTTAATTATACTTTGTCAAATTAATATTTGAAATTTCTGTGCGTTATAACACTGTTTTATTAATAACAGAATGATCGAAAAAAATTACCATTCTTGTATGTCGCCGTGTTCATAATGTAATCTGGTAAAAAACAAAAAAAAGGCATTTTTGTGCATTACAGTATCAAACATTTTTCAAGTAAAATGATAATTAAATTATATCATAAATTTTTTAAAAAGTCTTTTTTCATTATATTTTAATTTAAAAATATTTAATTTTTTTAAATATCAAAATAATTAAAAGAAAAAAAATGAGTCTCTAAAAGTTTTTGATTCTTCAAGGAATTAAAATTATCTCGGCCATTCCAGCGTGAATTTAAATGTCATTGCCTTGATGCAAACAGATCGCAAGCTTAGTACTCGACTGTACTCGGCTATTTCCCTCGTTTTCCTGACTTCGCGTGGAATTACTTTACGGCCAATGTTGCAAACACTTTGATGCACAGTTATACGAACGCGCGTTTCCATCTCTCGTCGAATTTCTTGCTTTTTCCTCGTCGGTCCTACCAGCGCGGCAACCGTATCGAATGCTGACGAACGATTCGAGCTTAGCGCGAAGAACGAGCGCGCGGTTTGCTTCCTTCTTTTTTTATTTCTCTTCCGCATTCGTTTCTTCGCGTTTGCCATGGGAAATGTCGCGTCGTAAATGAAAATTCCGCGGTCAATCGTAACAACCATCTACACCCGATTAACGCGGTCTATTTCCATTTTTATGCGACCAAAATTGTATCCACGTCCAATTGACTGACCGGAATTTTGTTTTCTCACCAAAAAGTGAAAAGAGTTCCACCAGTGCAAAAACTGAAATTCCAATGTTCTTTGTACACATCGGAAAAATAACTTTCACATTAATAAAGCAGCAACTATCCAGCATAAAATTATTTGTGTGTATTGTATATAGAGTTTCTATATAAATATTTTTTTTAATCCCGTACAAGCACAGTTAAAAATTTGTAATTGCAGAAGTTATGATTGCGTTATTCTGGAGCAGGTTTTTTATAACGTAAGTAAAATACCTACATAAAATGCTATTCATCGGATATGGAAAATACATATTTTCTTATTTTTGAGAGAGTGTAATGTGGACGAAAAACTCTTAACATTCAATAATTTCAATGTCGCCTTGGAATAATAAATAATCCTTTTTACACGTCAAAGTAACCCATCCACCCCGACTAATGAAACCATACCGGTACAACGATTTCCCTTTTTCCCTCCGGTATGTTGGTAAACGATTGACGGCTCTCATTTTTCTTTGTGCCGGCCGCGAGCGAAAGCACTTCTTTTTCACAAGAACATAAAAGTAAACTCGCAGAAAGTTCGATTTATACGTCTATCGCGCGCGTGTGTGCGTTAAATCGAAATTCGCAATTTCTCTCCCGGGTTCTTATCGTTTTCTGATCTGAAAAAGCCGCAGGTTTAAATAAAGGAGTATTTTCTCCGTTAAATATTATCCACGCTGCTCTCAGAGGCACGCGTAGATATAACGTACGTATTATTATCTGTCGTACGTTATATATATAGCTAAAAAGTAACGTACGACTTTTAGCTTAATCTAAGCCTGCATTACATACATATGTTATGCAGTTAATTAATATTACATCTGTGTCATCTATTTTAAAATTACTGCAAATCTAGTTTGGAAACTGTTGCTAAAATCGATATTCCGCAGCATTTGAAATCCACGTCTCATTGAAATTTATGATGTTTCAAAATTGGACTTACAAGTGCTTTCAAGATAAGCCGCGCTCGTTTCTTCGCGGCAGAAACTTAAACTGGACTATTTAAAATGTAATTCTCCGCGTAACGGAACTTTCAGAGGATCTAGAAATTTTTTCAAAGATCTCAACAGAAGCGTTGCATAATTTTGTTTCAATGATTTATTCAAACGTTTCTGATATACGTATATAAATATATTTAGTCGACATAAATTATTGTTAAAAGGATTATTTAATATTCAAAAACGACATGAAAATTATTAAACATTAAGAATTTTTCCTCCACGTCTTCAATTATTTTTCAATTATTCATTACTTAAAAAAAAAATGAAAATATGTATTTTTACATAATACACGGTATACGTACGTCAGCTAAGCTGCATATGTAGATATACATATATAAAAACGATACAGAGATATAAAATGTAAAAGACGAAACATAAGAAATATTCAGTAGAACTTTTACGTTATACCGTTCACAATGAGACTTCACAATCAGCGGCAAGTGAACATGATTTCTCTGCTCTATTAATTAACATTTCTAATTAAACAGCCCGCACTGGTAAGTCGTGCTGCGAGGTACATTTCGTAAATTTACACGCGCATACAACACTCGTCTGTTTGCTGCAGCAAAGACGATAGCATATTACGTAAACATGTAGTGGTATATGCAATATCGCGCCCGAGGACGGGCTTGGCGGATATTAAAGTCACCCGATATTACCATATAACTCGACTGTCGTCAGGAAATCCGCGAAGTATATGCCGTTAAAATGGCGAGTGTAACTGAATAACTTCGGCAATTAAAATCTAGATTGTTAAACGCTTCGACTATTTATTGGCCTAATTAATCTTTAAACGACGAGACAAGGATGCGTTCTATGACTGATGGAATAGTACCAATATCTCAATCTTCTATAGCGTGTTTCAATCGCACGTTAATCAAAATAATTTACTTCCTACATATTTATATTATAAATTCATCTCTTGCGTGTATTTAATTAAATCAGTAATTTTTTTTTTGGCAACGAGATCTATTACTTTGAAATTTTATTGAAATTTATCGCTTGAAATTTTCTTGATTGAAATTTTCTTATATGAAAGAACTAGGAATTATAAGAGAAATCGTAACGCAATTAGTGCGGTATTTAATTTAATTACGTTGAAAGAGGATTCGCGTGCCGGCAATTGGGAAAACGCATCTCTGATGTATTTGCATAGCGAAATGATCTAGAAGATTTTAATTGCTTGAATTATTGTCTTGTGCACGCAACGCTATACGCTTTGTCAGATTTGGAACAATGAAGTAAGGCACAATAAAGTTTGTACGAGAAGACAAAACTTACGGAAGACGTGCGCCCCTTTAGGAGCCGAGGACATTTGTACGGGATCGCGCGGCAATTATATAGCTGTACGAAATCCGTTTGTCAAGCCTTGGGAGTCGGCAGATGCGAGCGACTTTGAGTCAAAACGCGGGCGCTTCGTTATAATGTTGCTCAGTTCAACATCGCTCGTTTTCTCCGTAATTAATTTCTTCGCCTACTTATGGAGATGCTCTTATTACAATAATCATTTATTAGAAACTTGATATTTCATCGGTTTCCCGCAGGCCGCGTTTAAGCGCGAGAAACGAGTAAGAGATAATTATATTTTTTTTTGTCAGGCTTAATGTCTAAATAACAATTTTGTGATCATGCGCTTTGATATATCCCTCCGTAATATTCCTTTCCGATTAAACGCCGTATGATTATTGTTAACCGCACGATATTTATCGGGTTAAACGATCATTACTAATTTTACACTGAAAAAGTAGGACGAAAGTTGAAAAACAAACATCGCGTAATTTATCACTAGACGCGATGGAACGAGATAAAATTAAACTCAACAAGAACTCTTATCGTTTCTTATATGATTAACGTTACTTTTATTATTACCTTGACTTAAAACACTCGAGATTTTTGTGATGTTTCCGAAAATATATTTAAAGCGATTCAAGTTGCAATAAGCATCCGCTAAACATTTTTTATTTTCAACTTTACGCTGAAGTTCCAAGAAAATCAGAATATTGAATACTAAATATTGATTTTAATTATATACATTAATCATGCAAAATAAGAACTCATAAAAATTCTACTCAATTACATCTGAATCCAAATCATATAGATTAAATAAACGTTATAAAACATTAATAAATTTCGCATTTCTTAAGATTAAAATTAAATTTAAAAAAAACTGCAGAAATAATTACATTTAAAAATAAAAGTAAGAAATGAAAAACAAAAACTGTCGAATAGGAATTAAATTAATCTTTAATTGAAAAGCGTTAAATTTCAGATTAGCATTCAGCTCAAAATCCGATTAGTAAGTACATCAGAAATTTTCTGCCTATTGCAAATCTATTATCGCTTCGTTAAAATCCTGGTATGGTAGCTTATATCTTGGCTCAAATTACTACAATTTAATGATGCGTTTACCCACAATTTAATCAATAACGTAACGCGAGAGGTCTTCGGAGGATAATATCCATAATATCCATATTATGGTGTATTTATGTTGGCGATTAGACAAAATGTAACACGTTTTGCAGAGGGTGCGATATCGTCCGAGGATACATTGGCGATTATTGAGCATGGAAGATTATGTTTCGGTCCTTCGATAACCCGCATGGCTACCGGCTCGTATTTATTCAACAAATAAACATCTTAGGACGTTTCCTAATTGTAAGTAGTTTGCTCTTCGCAAGGAAGATGAATTCAGTAACCGTCAGCGACAAAGTGTTCTGCGGCTAATCCTGGTAAACGAGACTGTGCAGGACAAGATCCCTCGAAAGCTACCCTAAAAGCTTAGACACGATGTGAAAGTAATACAAGGACAGAGGGACGTGCTTCTATCCCCCCGTAATCATTTTCAAGATAAGACAACAAAGTTAGGATTTGCTATTTTGTTAAGACACGTAAATTCGACTTACATGTATATCTGATAATTTATTGATGTAATTAAACGTATCTCGAAAAAAATTAGCTTCGAAAGAATTAAAGTTGTAATTCTTTCGCTTTGTCGAATTAAATGTGTGTGTGTGTGTGTGTGTTTAATCGTAATTTTGAAATAATTTATGTGTACAAGAGATACTGTTTCGCCGTGAAATATTAATTGCATTTCAAATTAAAATAATTTCCCATTTCAATCTGTTTCAAGTGATATAAAATTATCAATAAATATTGACAGGCTATGAAAAATTAGTACAAAATGTATGCATTATAAGAGTAAATACAATTATTATGATAATTATTAGTGCGTTTTTTTATTTTATAAATCATGCCACTGCAAAATATTGCATACTAATAATGACTGCAAAATATTTTCTTATCGTTCGCTCATTTATACTTGTTACGTATTTACGTTGAAAACATGAATTCTAAAAAATATTAAAAAACATCTCTGAATATTCCAATAGTTTATGCTATGTTTAATCTTCGAAGATTATTTCTAGAAAGATCAAACGTAAACTTTAATTTCTACAAAATATGGCTATATAAAATTTCTAAAATATGGAAAGAGGAAAGAGAAAAAAATATATAAAATTTCTAAAATATAAAAAGAGAAAAGAGAAAAAATAACAAAATATATATTCATCTAAATATTAATATTCTTTTCATATCGTATTCTATTCATATTTAATTTACTTTTATTTCGTGTAAATGTATACAACAAAAACATCTTTTAATCTTTCTTGTCCATGAGATATGAACACCATGAAAGAAAGATACAATCAAATACAAATTTCATATTTTGAAAAAATTTCAGTATTTTACATTTTATCTTTCCTTTATTTTTATTATAATCTTAACATGTTTCTTCTTTTTCGACTTTATTTTTAATTATTTTCACAAGCAAATAAACTTGAAAAATTAATTATAATATACATAAAGTAAAGTTATGTAAATAACTATAAAGTTGTGTAAATAATATATCGTTAATATATCATATCTTCATGATGCTCTCGATTTCTTACAAATCTTGCTTGATAAAAAGTGTTAAAAAAAATGATAATGTCTTTATAAGATTTATAGAGATTCTCGAACTGTTCATTTTTCATCTGTAAAAATTTTTCTACACTTTTTCTAGACCTTCTATCTTTATTATTTTTATCGAGCTTGATCCAAATGCAAAATATTCTCTTCCTTCTCCCTCTTTTTCTGTTTATCTCTCTCTCTCACTCTTCTGTTATATTCTTTTTGTTTATACCTAATCTTATGAACTACAAGTTTGGCATTCATATAAATCAACAGATAAATCATATATATAAATACTAATCTAATTTAGCCCATTCATCTATGAGACATTACATTTAACTCTATTATTTCTTTCCTCACATACAGATTCATTGCCTTACATTAAGAAATAATTTAACACTCACCGATACGATGTGCAATAGCGGAGTTGTAATACAAACATTATAACATTGATCTGAAAAATATAAATACATCTTCGTTAAAGCAATGTCTAAATAATACTTCGAATAATAATTAAAAAATAGTTCTGGCATTTAATCTATTCATATTTATATTTTCTATTTGAGAAAAAAATATTTTATTTAAACATTTTAATATTTGATATTAAAATTTTTAAATTAAAAAAAATTATATATATGCATACAAACATACACACATTCATTTTATTAAACACTAATTGAAATATATGTACATTCATAGATATATTTAATAAAATAATTTTGTTTTATCAATGTTTTATTAAATATCAATTTAAATGTATGAATATATTTATATTCACATATTTAAGTGGATATTCAATAATTTCGTTTTATTAATATTTTATTGAATATCAAGTTTAATATGTAAATATATTCACACTCAATATATTTAAATCGATATATTTAATAAAATAATTTTATATTTTATTTTATTCACATTTTATAAAATACATATATTATATATTTAATAAATATATATTAAATATATTAAATAAAACTATACATTAATATAAATACAGCCACATATTTAAATAGACATTTGATAAAACAAATAAAGGCTATGATACAACAATGATATATTTAACCCACCGAATATGTGATATAGTAGTTAGGAATAGTTGTATTTTTTTCCTATTATTTTAATTTTAAAATTTCTCTCCGTTTTCACAAAATGTAGATTAATTTATTGCGGCAAGCCCTTTAATTTCACAAACTTCTTAAGCACTTTTGAAGAGTATAAACTTTTTACAAAATTTTACAACTTCAAATTTAAATCATTAATAACAATATTAATGTTTGATAAATATACAGGGTGTCCCCGTATAAGTAGCCACCTTTTTATCTCGTAAACTAACAGAGATAGATCTAATAAATATATTATCAAACTAAACGGCTCTGACTAAACTTTATTGTAAGCAGTGATCACTTAGAAATATTATCTATGTTAGAGAACGGAAAAATATGATTAATTTTTGCACGGTAAAGTGACAATTTTAATATGATAAAAGTTGTAGCGTTTTTTTTAACGAATACAACAATATATGATATAATGAAATTATCTTACGAATTATAAGAGTTATTTTGGTTTCGTGGGTAATTACTATCTTTTCAATTTCGGTCTTGCAATGTGGCCAACTTCCGACTCTGACATTGACGAGAGTACTGATCAGATGAAAACATTACACGTCAATTGTCATACGCGAAAGTCGGAAGTAAGCCACACCGCAGGGCCGAAACTGAAAAGGTAATAGTCACCCATAAAACTTTAAATCAAAATAATTTGTATAATTTGTAAGATAATGTCGTTATATCACACATCATTGTATTTGTTAAAAAAGAAACGCTATAACTTTTATCTATTAAAGTTGTCACTTTACATTGCAAAAATTATACGCATGTTTCTCCGCCCTCTAACATAGACAATGTTTTTAAGTGATCACTGTGCTTACAATAAAGTTTAGTCAGAGCCGTTAAATTTGATATTATATTTATTAGGTCTATCTCTGTTAATTTACGAGATAAAAAGAGGTGGCCTGCACTTATACGCGCGGGCTGCACACTCTGTATAACGTCAATATTGACGTCAAAAATATTATACATATACATAGTAGATATGATTAATATTCCATTGAATAGTTGAAGTATCTTAAAATAAAAAAATATTTTACATGACCGCATTACGTAATTAATAATATAAAACGATTCGTGAAACATATATGCGTCACGGTAGATTAGTACCGCGTAAATCATAAATGACAAGTAAATGATAGGTTACTCACTTCCCGGTTACTCCGCCGTCGTCCGACGCTAGCTCGTCCGCTCAGAATCCTCGCTATGGCTGTTTTTTCATGGCACTTGACACACACACATACACACTCGCACACACACACGCGCGCGCGCGCGCACTAATTAAAAATACGACGAATGCATTGAAGGGCTAATTGCGGCCGTAATTTCTTCCAAATTAAACGCATCGTGATTCGGGACGGTGTTCCACACCGTGTCTGCGACATTCCGCTGACGATCGAAAGCGTCGAAAGCGAACTTCACGTCGGCAACATTCATTCCGATTTACCTGGATTTATCGCGCGACACGACGCGAGTCAAGCTGTGGTTAAGGTTAAGAAGATGCCGCGCGAGACGATTAGCGACGACGCGACGGATCGTCAGTGGATACAATCTACCAGCGAGGCGAAAGAGGATGATATAGAATTTAATATTCGACGTAAAACAATACTTTTATCGAATACCGTGAAACGGCGCGTATTATTGACAAAGGATCGATCGAACGGTTTGCCTTTATTACTTGAGTTTGCGACTCGCGTACCTATCGCCACCCTATTGCTATTTGAGTATTTGACGATCTGAAGTAGCGCACGAACGCCACGAACTGTGGCGCTTCAATCGATGGGGGAGTTTAATTTAAAGCCCGGCCTTTTTTTGGCCCGTAAACTTTGTTAGATCAATGCTATTCACAAGATTTGTGATTCTGGGCATTTGCGGCTTGACGCGTATCGACATTCACGTTTATATTGCTTTCCTTTTTCTTCATGGAGATAAAACACTCTTCAAGTCAATATCCAAGATTACAAATTTTGTACACTGAGAAAAAAAATTTGTCGAAAAACGCAAAATTTGTTTCATTTTACCAAAATATTTTAATCCGATACGTTCGACTAAACGTTACTACGATGACACAAAATAATTTGTCACTATTATAAACAAAATACTATTTTTTAACTAAACTATTTTGTTTCAACAAAAATTTATCGTATTCAACTCAACCGTTCTATTAAAAATACACACTATTTATTATCCCCATCAGCATCGTTTAGTCAGTTCGATACTTGGAATTTAAACAAATATATTACTTGGATAACTATAAATAGCATGCAAACACAAATAAATACTATTAGTATTTCGAACAAAATAATTTAATTGAGTTGGTTTAGTTAATTCTTAATTAAAAAATTTTGATAGTTGACATGAATGAACTATACCTTATTCTTTGTGCAACTAAAGAATTGTTGAATTAACTATTGGATCAAACAACTACAAATTTAGTTCGTACAATCAATTTTTTTTCTCATTGTATAGCACTGTTTTAGATTATATACATATAAATATATATATATATGTTCTAAGCCAAATCTAAGTTATTAACGAATTAAGGAATCGTCACTCACTCGAATGTCGCGAGAAAAACTGCAATAATTCTCACTTCTTCTCGTTCGATATCACGCTTCGGATGAAGGATCAAACGAATAAATATCTGCTATACAAACAATTATAGCCCCCGCTACCCGCTCGCAATTTGTTATAATCGTGACAGTCAATCACGCGGAATGGCAATCGTTGTTCGCTGTTGATTAATTAGACGATCTTTTGAACGACCAGCGTTTTCCTTCAATTCATGTCGTGTCGCATCTCGAGGAGCTAATGTAGAGCAATGCGAAGACACGCGCGCGGAAGTTCGCACCTCGTGAGCGTAAACAAGTTAGTGTAATGGTAATGAAAGCCGCGAAGCGCCGGCAAAAGAAACATCTAGTATACAGCACGTGGAAAAACGTATATAAGCAATGAAACTTGAGCTGTAAACGAAGCTGACCAATCGAAGCGGAGAATATTAAAATGCTAATCTTGCCCAGGTAGAACAAAAGACATAATGACATTATTATTGAAGTCAAATAATATCGTAAGGACGTACGTCATGACGACTTTTTTGTTACTTACAATTCATTCATGAGAAATAAACAAAGTAATAATGACGTCAAGTAATAATGATATCATTTGACTTCTATATATGTTCTATCTGATTTGAGCCGAATATTTCGCGCCGCGAAATAAACGTTCGCCAAATATTCTATCCCTCGTGTATTAATGCTCGTTTCTACAATATATAGAATTAATCTTGGTTTCATTTACTCTTCATGTTTTTCAAATTCTTAGAATTTGAAAAACCAGATCAGATAGAACATATATAGAAGTAATCAGATAGAACATATATAGAATATATGTAGAAGTAATCAGATAGTGAACATATATAGAAGTAATCAGATAGAACATATATAGAATTAATTTTAATCTTGGTTTCATTTATTCTTTATGCTTTTCAAATTCTAAGAATTTGAAAAACATAAAGAGTAAATGAAACCAAGATTAAAATTAATTCTATATATTGTAGAAACGAGCATTAATACACGAGGGATGGAATATTTGGCGAACGTTTATTTTGCGGCGCGTTATAAAATATATAAGAGATATAAAATATAAGATATAAAGAGAAGAATATGAACGATGAGATTCAAGTAGCAAGCAAATCAGATTCTAAGAATCACAAGAATTATCGGAAACCTCAAATTAGATAGAACATATATAGAAGTCAAATGATATCATTATTATATAAACTGGAAAAAGAGTTAAACCGAAATTAAAATTAATTTACACTGCACACTGGTAGAGATAAATATAAGTCGATTGTTAAAACTTGATGTGCAATTCTTTTCTGTTGAAACACTCACACATTACTGCGTGCGAACGAGCCGGAAACGACGGATAAATTGCTAAAGAGCGAAAGACACAGGAGGCGCGACGCGAAATCTGTATCCTCGAATCTCACCGAAGCGTCGTTGAAGAATTAATCGTCGTCCGTGAACGTTATGAAGTAGCAATTTGTCACGTGTCCATATCTCCCGCGATTCGTTATCTCGAGGGAATAAAACCGCGCGGGAGAATAATTCGGTTCGGAGAGGTGGCCGTCGTTCCGAAACGCGACTCCTTCGTCGCGAGAATCGAGTCAACCGACGATAATTAACGGTCGCCTCGACGACAATTCTTTCTCCCGATATTCGTATCGTGCCGCCGCGTCTTAAAGAAATGCGGTAATAAACAAAGCGGTGATAAATAAAGCGGCTCGCGCGTGGCGAGACTCGAGTCGCGCGAATAACAAACGCGAATAATAATGACGTTGGCGACCTTGTGTACACACCGTTATACGCATTTAAAATTGTAGATGTATCTATAACGATTTTACGTAAAATGAATTCCGAATATTCATCAGTATTATGATATGTATCAAATTTTGATGAATTACTATTATCACGCGCTTCCGCTCATAAACTCGTTGCTTTAATAATAAGATTGGTAAAGTATTTCTGTAAAGAACCTGCAGATGAAATATTTTCAGCTTTGCAGGCAAAATCGAGAAATCCACTAAATACTCAAATATGTACAAGAGAAAAAAAAAATCAAATTTTTACTGACGAAATTCAAAATGTATAATAACAATAATTACGTAGACAGTACAAAACAGACGCGACAGGCCGTAGTTGGCTGACCTATGGTCTGAGATAATGAATTTTTTTACTCGCTCGCTCACGAGCGAAATTGCTTGACAATCTAATGAGAAACGAGCCTATCGAATTCTGATTCGACAAAATTTATATTGTAATTTTGTATGTGTGCATGTATAATCGCATCGCTGATCATGCCATTCTTTTTCTCTTACTTAATAAAATCAAACTTTTCGGTACATAAAAAGAAAGAAATATAGTAGCAATAAATTAATTTTCACAGATACCTTCTTAATTGCAACAAAGATAAACTCCGTTTTTTAATAAACTAAACATTAGATTTAATAAATTAGGTAATTTTTTGTCATTTAATTTTTTATTAGAAAAAATATTTTCTGTAATAATTAATATTCCTTGTATAATAATCAATTGTTCAATATCGGCAGATCTCTACAATGCATATGTAACCCTTGTACAAGAAAAGAACAAAATCAATTGTGCATGCAAATAAAAAAAAATAGATAACAGATGATCGGTACGTAAATCATAATTAATCATTGGTCAATTTTAATTTTTTATAATTTCCAGCAATGAGATATTTTCTCGATTCCAATTTAAAAATGCGCTATTGTACGCAAAGTCCAATATGCATTTGGCCTTATTACAAGGCTATCGCAATAATGATTTTCGATTAGTACTAGATCGTGTAGGGAATAAATAACTACGCACACACGCACGCGGGGTTGAGTTTATGTATATCAATTTTATTTAAACAATATCTGTTTTTATTTGATATAATACAATATGTACCATTCGTCTGCTCACGCTCGCACGACGTTCGTAATAATTTCTCTACGCATTCTAACTTCTAGCACAAAAATACGGGCATAATTTGAAATCACCTATTCACGATCTCACGCACCTTTACGTACACATACACGCGCATTCTCTCCCTCTCTCTCACTCTCCCCTCACCTTCGCTTTCGATTCTCTTCTTCTTCTTTAAGATAAGTTCTCTAAGAAAAACGTATCATATATATGTATATTCGCCAACCGTTTTTGACAATCCAAGTTATTCTTAACTCTCCTAGCATGATTTCTTTTTTTAAACGCGCGACCGTTTACGCTCGACTGCCGCGCGATCGATTTTCAATCATCATTACCATCCGCGAACGGTGCAATAAATTAAATTTAATCTTCGGGAGTATGATCCCCTTGATACTTGTACACGTGATACACATCGTGGTATGTAAAAAATACGACATACAAAAATAAGTTACTACTACGAATACATAAAATCATTAAAAATTTTAAAAATCCTGCACAAATCCCGTATTCCCAAAGAAGTAGGGAATTCTTTTCGCACCTCTCACTTGTGAATCGCTAATTATGAAAAGTTATCCTTACAATTATACGAAAAAGGAAAGAAAAAGATTGAAGGACGCAGTCGGTTTCTAATTGCGCGATTCAAGAACAGATAATTTCTTTCAGCCAGATTGTACACCGGAAGATTTTGCCACAAAAAAAGCGGGTCTCTCAGAGAGCGCAAAAATTTTTTACTCTCCATTCCTCTACTGTTTTCCTAAGGACAATAGCCAATCAAAGATAAGTAAAATCGTGAAACGTATTCTTCGAGAATAGATCCTTATTTAACAAAAAATTTCTCTTGTCGACGACTGTTCACGGAGAACAAGATGAAATTATTATCTCGAGTAACTCCCGTTTCTCCGTGTGTCCATTTTTTTTCCTTTTAAAAAAATTTACTATCACAGAAGGTCGTTTTTGGAGAGTAAAAGATTCCTAATCTGCCTAATCGTGTTCGAGATATACGCGAATTTGCAAGTCGCACTTCGCGAGGGAAAGCTCGCCGATGTTACAACCATCCATTCGCACGCAGTCACATCTTTCGTAGACTAGATAAAGCTGAACATGTGATTGGATGATAAGGTATGTGCGTGTACGCGCTGCAGCTGCGATCGTTCAAGTTCTCTTCTCGTCTTGTTCGAATGCACATACGCAACAATCTAAAAATATATCCGCGATGTTCCTCGTTCTCGCAATCGCTTTCTCTCGGCGACTTAACAATACAGAAATTTGATACACGTACTGAGTTCTACACACATAATCGTAAATATTGGCAACAACATGATGCACACATGTGTGTTAAGTAGATTTTTTCTAACGTACTTAAATGGTTGAACTAATTCAAGATGCTTTAATCGAAACGTTAAGTTTCTGCTGCGATATATATTTTTAAGAAGTTTCCTCTTGTACAATCGAATACGACGAATTTTGTTTCACATAATTTAAATAAACAAACTATAAATATTACACCTTTATATAAAATCTAATATAATAAATAAATATCTCAAAACAAATAAATAAAACACTAAAAACAAATAAATATCTCACACATGTGCGCAACATGAAATTATCAATACAAGATTTTTGGTTTCATCGACGATTTGAAATTAATGATTTAAATTATCGAGTTCATAATAAATAACAGTCAATAAAAAGTCTTGTAGGTCTTGATTTAATATTTTTATAATTATGTTTAATAAATCGAGCCGCGAAATTATTCGTACAAAACGAATCGTATAAAAAGTTTTCTATTCTCGCGTTTTTTTTCACGTTACGTTTCGCGATACGTTTTTTTCCAATTGAAAAGTTTTGATGGTGTCTTCATCACTCAGAGTTACGCTCCGATTTTAAAGAAAATGAAGAAAACCGAGATTTAAAGCCTCTTTTTAAGGGCTTTTTTAACG
This sequence comes from Wasmannia auropunctata, assembly GCF_000956235.1. Classification (NCBI taxonomy): domain Eukaryota; kingdom Metazoa; phylum Arthropoda; class Insecta; order Hymenoptera; family Formicidae; genus Wasmannia; species Wasmannia auropunctata. The sequence continues at coordinate 72,231 of NW_012033855.1, read as the reverse complement.
TAAAAAGAAAGATCCACACATATACAATCTAAAAATAGTCCGAACCTTCAGCACACACGGCACGCTAAGCTTAGCCGGGAAAGTCTAGTTCTCGCAAACTAAAAAATACCTTACGTTGGAAAAAAGTAAGCCGAATAGGCAAAATGTGATGAGACGAGCGTGGAAGCCACTCCTTTAAAAATGATTCAGTTAAACGTTGTTAAAACAGAATGACTCGATCAGAAAAGAGAAAAGATCGATCATCTTCAACTTTCTGCGCGCGCTTCGCGAAAAACGAATGGATTACCGCCCTTGAGACACAATCGTTTCGGAAGCCTTTCTTCGTTGCTTTCTCTCCGCTTAACACAAAACAATGTTCCTCCTCGTATGACGTTATATACAAGTAATGAGCTTACATGTAGGATGAAAACGATCGTTATTAAGCTCGAGCGGCACGCGAAAGACCGTCAATTGTCCAACACGGTTTCGTAAACTTGGGACTTCAATACTTCTAGGCGAGAAACGCCGACGTCGTCGTTCTTTAGGGAGATGGAAGAAAAACGGGCGAAATTTCGAGTGTGTGAAGATGAAACCGCTTTGACACACTTGGTACATCTCTCTCTCTCTCTCTCTCTCTCTCTCTCTCTCTCTCTCTCTCTTTCTCTGTCTCTCTCTAACGACGCTGTCGATGTAAGATAGCAAGGCGACGCTAATATCGTATATATGCAAATTAATAGCCTCAGACTTTATACCGTATAATACACACGCGCGCGCGTTACATAAACGCGCGCTCGTCTTCGCGTTCCACTATTCGTTCTTTCAAAGATATCCTCGCGAGAGAATCGCATCGGGAGACTTAAATCGTTCCGTCGACTTGCCGATTTTTTTTTTTTATTAAATAGTTTGTGTACCTTACGCTCTTTTACGCTGGAATAAAAATAAATATCTTCAAATGTGTCCTAGAAAAATCGTCGCAAGCTATGTATGTATAATATACACAATATGTATACTTATTTAGTTAGATTAAGTATTCTTATTACACGCCCGTCTATGTTCCCGGTTCTGTGTGTGTGTGTGTGTGTTTACGCGAGACAGTCTCTCCCTTATTCTGTAAATACGAACTCTCGTCCCAACGCAACGTGACGTCTCCCCCATTTCGGTATACTTTCGGTGATAAACAACATTGCTTGTCCGAGTCTCACATAACCGGCGCTTTAAGAATCCTTAACGGCTAAGATCGGTGACTCAAGAGTATTCCATGGAGATGGATGTATTTTACATCGTCGTACGCCCTCCGACTTTAAGATCTACATGTTTATGATTAAAAGATCTGGAGGGGATCTCGCTTATCAGTAAGACCGCGAATGTTCGTCGCGAGTCCTTCGCGGGGAAGGAGAGAGAGATCTCTCCGGTTACCCTCCTTCGAGTCGAAAGAGGAAAACCGAGGAGACGTGGGGGTCGCGACGGAACCGATCGCACGATGTTTATTCGCTCCTACGCGACGTCTTTACCCGGAATTAAGGGACAATATGCGCGATCGGACCGATCGGGAAATCCGGCCGATCCACGTGATTACAACTTTCTTTTTCAGTAGCTTTTTATCGCTTTAGCTCTATTAACTCTATCATACAGTTAACTATTTTATTCTATCGCATTCGAATATGACTTATTTGAAGAAATGCGCTTTTTACACAGTACGCCTTCCACTTATCTAATCGAAAAAAATCATTCCTCATTCTGTACATATACCATATATATTTTATATATATATATATATATAATATTATAAAATATATAACATTATAATATATACGATATTATATTAATACATATATGACAGACTCTCCTTTAAATTTGGAATAGATTTTTTTCCGCAAAAAATAACTGATAGACGACCCCTATCTTTTCCCCTAAGATAAATGACGATGAGAAGAGTGAATATGTGCAGCGTATATTATATATTCTATTCTATTTTTATATATTACTTAAGCCTTTCTGAGAGAGAAAGAGAGAGAGAGAGAGCCTCTTAAGAGCGATGAACAACGCCGGTCCCGTCGCGATCATGAACAACAATGGCGCGCGATCTTCGCGTTGGAAAGAGGGAGCTAAGAAGAGATTGTGGAATATCGATGGTTCGCGCGTGTTATCAGTCGCAGAGATCGATCGGCGCGGGGAGGGAGGCGGACTCCCCCGGCGGTCGTCTCGAAGGGTCGAAGACGAAGCGGATTGTAAAAGATCAATGAAGTGGAGGAATATTACATTGGCAGTGTTACGGTGTACAACAAACGCGACAGACAGAAAATCGAAGCCGGGGCGGTACGCTTGAGAGTTTAATCCTCCGAGAGGGTGGCTCTCTGGAGAGTGATAATTTTCAACTGGCGTTACAATTGAAAGAACGACTTTCAACGACCGTTTGTCTGACAGTTTCATTTTTTTTTTTTCGTCAGTCTCGATAGAGATCCGTTTGAAAATTTTACTCTCCCGAGAGCGACCCTCTTCCTCGTAAATTTTTCAAGTGTAGCCTAAGAACGGGATGAAAAGAAAAATATATATATGTATGTATACAATATGTATATATGAGCGCCGGTGGACCATCGTCCCGATAATTTAAAATCAACATTGAATATTTATTACGGCGTTGAAAGTATCACGAATTCAAACGATATTCCTAACAACAGAATATGAATAATATTTTCAAACCTTTGCGTTTTAATCCTTTCGTTGCCGAAATTGCCGACACGTGAACAATACAAAGAATAAAGCGGTCCTTTTCTGCGGGTCTAAAAATTCACGATAATTTTAGTAACTATTAGATTGAATTGTCAAAACATAAATGATTGCACGTATTGCGGCAACAAAAGAATCAAAGACGCTCACTCGTTTGTACAAATTATACGATAAAAAGTATTATATTATATCGCAATATAATATATCCAATAAAATATATTTTAATAAAATATGCTTAATATCATGTTTTTTTTTTGGCGCTCATAGGAGGAATTACAATTATCTCTTAAACGAGATTACGTCTCACGCTGCTCGAGTACAAAAAGCTGTTCGTATCAAAAAGTAAATTCGACAACAAATAATAGTCAGATCTATATTACCGTTGACGAAACAAAAATCATTTCTCAAACGCGACCAATAATTACAAATTTATTTCTAATTGTTACAATAATAATTGATTGTGTCGAGTGCTATCTAGTCCCCTACGTGCGCAATAACGATTTTTATTCATATCTATAGAGCTTTCTTTGGTACGAAAAATATATCTGAGATAGAATGCGCATTTATCCGCTTAAAAGGGAGCGATTCTAATTTATAATATTATATGTATATATGTATATACGTCTCTCTCGACCGTATCTTTATAAATTAATATTTCAAACGATATAAAGACGAAGATATGAGTATTAAACGTCATAATAAAATGCACTGTATTTGCGCTAATTCAAGTAATAACAAAACATCGTTTATATTCGCCTTCGTTTAAATATGCACCAATTACATAAATACACGTAAATACATATACATGTATATATGTATGTATACATGTCTATGTATGTATATACACACACGTTCATCACACCCATAAAAAAAAAGAAACTTAATTATTACAACGCAAATTAATGTATTTATAGAAGAAATATCTATGTATGTGTATGAATCTTACGGCGATAACTCCCTTTTCTCGCATTATCATGAAAGTTTCAAGAAGAAAAAGAACCGTGCCGGTCTCTTAATGTAAACACGTTTCACGTATGAACCGGAGTGCGCTGGAACTTTCTCTATGCGTTACCTTTCGCTAATAATGTACATAAAATTCGTAAAGTTTTCAAGCGTTGCAAGTTATTTTCTCGCATTTCAAAAATGGTAAAAGCAGTAAAGTACAAATTTACTATAAAAAATGGAAGTATGCGATATTTATTACTAATTTAATTTTTATTCCGCAACACACAAGTACGAAAGAATAAAAATATAATACAATCGGAGGTTTTTATAAAAAAGTAAAAACATACGCGAATCTCGTAAACATGTTAGTTAAATGCTCAGAAAGAGTCATGCAACCAACGTGCGAAACAATCAGCACTGTTACTTGCTCTATGAAAAAAAGAGATTTCGAATGAGATTCTTATTATGATGACGTTAAATTCTTTCTGTTTTTCGTTTGCTATGCTAAAACTTCGAGCATAATCGAACAAATTATTAAAAATTTCTAATTAAATTACGCCATTAACTGGTATCAATCTTGGATTCTGCAAATTTTCGGTTGTGCGACGAAGATTAGTTGGAATCACAGCGAATAGAGGTAACAAAGTAAAAAATACTTGTTCGTTCGACCGATTCTAGCTAATCAAAGTTTGTCTCGACAAATGATTTGCATTTACATCAAAATAAGAAATGCTGATTTGGCACAATATTCTAAATGCAAAATGCACACAAAACCGGATGCACACGCGGTTTGTATCTTCCTTACATCTGGTTGTAATTGTTGTTATCTCTACTCACCTCGATCGATTTAGAATATGAATCTTATACGCGCTAAAAATGGATGCATAAATAGTGAATTCTTCGACGTACTCACCGGTATTTTCCATTCACACTCGTACGCCTTTCTTTACTATTAACGATCAGTTTTTTGTTTCATTCAAGCCCGACAAAAATACAGCCTATTTACAGCTTAATGTCGAAGCGTTGTACTTCCTCGAATTTAATCGTTTCAGACATACGTAACATTAATGAATTCTTTTAATAACTCTCTTATGGCATTTACAATGTTTTGTCCACTGCACTGTAGAAATTATGCAAGAAAACAATAAAATATATAAGAATTATAATACAAATTATATATTATTATATTTAATTTTTTTAGACTTATAATAGACTAATCGAGTGGAGTGTTTAATTTCATAAACGCACAAATTTTAAGAGAAAATTATGTAAAATTTTCTCAGATTTGTGATAATTAAATATATTATATATACATATACATATAATGTTATATATATAGATATATAATGAAATATATTTAAAATTGCGAATGAATAATTTTTTTAAACAGTTGCAGCGGATAAAAGCTTTTCAAATATGCACGAGGCCAGTTTATCCATGCGCCCAACATGTCGTATCGTAACTTCTTCGACAAAAACGATCGTCTTACCATCTATACAACACTGTACATCGTTAATCGAAGTTCTTATAAAAAAAAAAACTCGATTATGTTCCGAATGCTAGCCGAGTGATCAATGGACGTCCCTTTCGGCGCATGAAAATATGCTCATGCAGCTCAAGTTTAAGGAAGAAAAAAAAAAAAAAAAGAAAACGTTACTTACCATGATTAGCGGACGTAACCGGTCGGAGCAGTCCATTCGCTCATCGGCCAAAGGCGTTTTCCTTCTACTCGATAAGGAAAGTCACGCATACATCTAAATCTAGCGTTACACGCTCAGCCGACTCTTCGGAGTAAAATAACCGAATTGTGTTCGATGCGTCACCGATCAGTCGCGCGTCAACGAGTAAAATTTTTCGCGTTATATATTTCGAATCTCGGTTTCGATCACCGTTCGCACTTCATCACTTCGTTAGGGTTCGAAGATAATGTCCTGCCGTTCATCAAGCGCGGGCAAGATCACAGAAACAATTCTAAGGCTTATCATAAATCAATCGCGCGTTCTGTCGCGATACCTCGTCGATTTACCGCTAAATGCAAGTGGAGTCCGGATGCTGGCTGGCGGACTTCCTCGTCTTCTTCGGCTCCTTCGTCGTTAATTCCTGAGATGGTCTGCGCGGGCTGCCTAGCGTCACCAAAGCGGACGCCACGGCTAGGCCAGCGCTCTGTCCGGCTGGCGTATAAGGCTCGCCGCCAGTCGGCAATCTGACTAGCAGAGACAGAACCGCCGCTCTGTTGCCACAACAAGGCTCCAGCGCGATCGGACTAGGAGCATCCTGCATGAAAAAAGCAAACTTAATAAAAAGAAGTAGTTGAACCTTATTCTAATTACGACACTGGTTGCAAGACATATAAGAATTCACATAAGAGTAAAAGAAATAAAAATCTAAACTTCTTGAAAGGTGTGTAGTCTTTCTCTGACAAGTAAACTATTTCAAGTGTCAGACGCCAATTTATTTCATACTTTGGATTTTGATTCGAGATACCAAAAGATGATTTTTCATGTAAAAATTAATTGTTTAATATTAATCGCTTATACACAATATTTCATTTTTATAATAATGGAATAAACTATTTCAGAAAAGAAATAACGAATTTCTCCCAAAAAAATGTTTCAAACAAAAGTTGCTTGATTTCAAAGAACATGTAAAATAGTGATTCATTTAACCTAGGAGTTCCTACAAAGGTTTTATTGACGTTAACTAAATTTTTCATATAATATTATATGATTTTTTTACGTAAATCGATTCCTTTTTTTTATTCTGCTGCTTTATTTCTGATGAAGATCACTATTTTACAGGTCCTTCGAAACCAAGCAACTTTTGTTTGAAGCAACTTTTGTTTGAAACATTTTTGAGTGAAATGCGTTATTTCTAAAGTATTTTAATTTATTTACCTATTATTCTAAAAATGAGATACCGTGAGATAAGCGCTACGATTAATATTGAGCAATTAGTTTTTGCATGAAAAATCATCTTTTGGTATCTCAAATCAAAATCCAAAGTATAAAATAAATCAGCGTCTGACACTTGAAATAGTTTACTTGTGAGAGAAAGAATTCTCTTCTTCTCTCACTATAAAATCATTTAACATTAAAAGTGTTATTAATCAGAAATGGGCGCACAGATAAATATTTCAATTACGAAAGTATATGATATCTAAAATATTTAAACTTACCTTCTTCTTTTTACGACAATTAGTAAAATCAGCATCACCACGTTCCGGATCCGAGTTCTCAACGTCGCGTCTCTCGATTTCTACCAGAACTTGACTAAATGCCCTGCTGGCCATCTGTTCCATCTCCAGGAAGAGCCTTTGTCTTCGTCGATACATGTCGTATTTTTGCTTGATCTTCCAGAGAATGGCAGCCACCAGTAGCAGAGCGAGGAAGCACCTGTGCGGTGGCATGTAATCTCTAGTTTACAAGTAAGTACTGCCTGAGGTTCAACATGGCAAAGAGAGTATGGAAAATTTGGAAAAAAAAATAAAGCGTAAGCGGCCAACGGGACTGTTACGTCTCTCAAGATTTACTTGTCGCGCGCTTATATTTAGATTTAACTCGTAATTTAATAACTCGTAATTAGCTCGCTTCAATTTGGATCAAAAAAGTCACGAAATCCAAGTTATGGTACTCACGTGCAGAATGTAATGAAAAACTGCTGTAGATTCAGTTTGGAGTACTGAGAGAATGAGATCTGGATCCACAGTGGCGGCTGAAAGTCGTAGACGTACACGTAGAACGTAGTGAGAGTATTGTTGTCCTCGCTGCCGAAGTTGTAGTCCGCCTTGCTGAAGCGATGCTTGTACATGGTCGTTGTGCAATTTGCGGCGGTCAGCAGCGACTTTTCCTGACTGTTCACTTTCTTGATGGTCACATTCATCTTGGCGAGCACGGAACACGTGATGGAGAACTCGGCGTCGATGTCGGACTTCGGTGGCGAGTTCTTGAAGTTGATCGCCTGATAGTGTCTGTCCTCTTTCTTGCTCAGATTAAACGTAAACTGGTAGTCAATAGCCAAATCATCTGAAACGCAAAGACACGGGAGAGTTTTAATTATAATACTAATGTTAAAGTAACGAGATAAAATATATTCCATCAGTTGACAACTCACAAAAACAGGATCCTTTATTCGGATCTCCGTGATAGAGACCAGATACGTCGCAACGCTCGCAGTGATCGCCGATAATGCCTTTGGTTGTGCAGAAACATTTGCCCGTCTCGGTCATGCATTTAGTACCTTGGTTGTTGCAGGCGCAAGCTGTAATAAGAGGGCACAAGTGTCCAATTCGAATCGTCTTGTCTTCTTCTCGTTCGTGGCGATTGCAAGTGATAATGGCATGACGCGTAGAAAAAAAAGAAAGATATTACGTACGCTGACACGTAGCTCCATTAAGTGGATTACCATAATAGCCGTCTTGACATATGTTGCAGTGGGTTCCATTGGTCATGTTTTCGCACTTTATGCATGTACCATTTGTATGACACTTACTGTGACCGTTACACTGACAAACTGTGAGAAATCAAGGAAATCGAGTTAGAAACAGCGATATAGTAACATATATCAAAGTAGTGTTAGGCTGATCTACAATGTGCTCTTTGCTTCCTGCTTTTTACCTCTTGCCCTTTTCCCTCTTTGTGACCGTTTTATCGACAATCGTGTTTCTTGTCATGTGTTTCCTATCTCTTCCAAAGGTCATCAATATTTATCCCAGGCGAAAATGAAGGATCAGGATATAAAGGCAAAAAGGCAAGGGTAGTAAAAAGTAATGAAAAGCAAGAAATAAGATGCAAAGCGGATCTAAAGAGTTGTTCTGGGGAGGGGGAGGGGGGACGAAATGTGCACATTTAGTTATTATTGTCGTTAATGTTATTTTTAACGATATTAATTAATTGAAACATTTTTATCAAATACATAAGTTAAAAATATAATCAAATTTGTAGTCAATTGAGTGAACATTATTTAGTCTCAAATAATCTCTGATAATTTTTTTTGTCAACTTATTTACAATCGATTTTTTCCAATATACGAAATTTGTTTGGAGAGCTCTGGGGAGGAGAGGACGATCGCCCCCTCCCCTTGTATCCGCCATTGAATTGCAAAGAGCACAGTTGTAGATCCAGACTTAAGATTCAACAAAACAATTTGCTTACATGGACATTTTGTGAAGAACCAACGATCGCGTGCACACGTGCTCGTGCTTTTGCTGCTGGGACCACGGGCTCCGCCAGGCATACACAAACCTTTCCCGGTTTCCGATCCGTCGTCGCACCAGCCGCAACCGGGATCCGATCGGCAAGAGGCGCAAGACAGATAAAAACTGCACCATTCCTTACCGGTCTCTGTGGCACGACACCGGGCGTCTATCGTCGTCCATTCGCGACATTGCCCGTACGGAAAGCTGACCGGGTACGCGTTCTTGTCCACACATTTGGCCTCATTTTGACACCAGATACAGTCGGATTCCGTGCAATTGCGGCACGACGTGTACTCCACGCATGGACTGCGGCACGTGTCCATCGTGGTCAAACGCTGCGCCTGGATCGTGCCGTTTAACACGCTCACCTGTTTCAGAAATTAATAAAGAAAACTAATTAATAAGACTAATTGTCACTTGCTTAATCGTTAATCATTTTTCTCACGGCAAACTTATTATGCATCACATTTAAAAATATATACTTATAATCATTCGCTATGTGAAATATTTCGAAAAAATTATTTGTAATAAATATTTCGTGTTATTCCGTCATCTTGTACAGCCAATAAAGTGGTAGAAGTAGTAATATACAGGGTTGCCACAAAAATTGAATTTTAAAATTTCCTGACTTTTCCAGACAACAGTGGAAAATTTTCCATGATCAATATCAAATATATAATTCTAAATTTTAATTTTAAAAGATACATAAAAAAAGTAACTTATATTATTAGAAGCAACATAAATTTAGAAGTTTAATAACATAATATAATTCCAAATGCAAATTTAGACCAACAAAGTATTAACATCGCTTTGACATTGATGTTATCCATTAAACTACAGAAAAAAATTTCTTTGGTATAACTGAATTTTCCGTTGCTTGGAAACCAGACAAAAACTCAGTGATAAAAGCAAAAAGATTCTTATAGACATTTCTTTAATATCGCTAAGTATTCAGAATATTTTTGATTGCAATAACAGAGAGAAGTCTCGAACAAAATCGTAATTTTCGAAAATCTTTTCGATTTTATTACAAAATTATTTTATTCTGTTATTGTCTATTGTTTAATTCTAAAAAAGGATTTTCAAATAAAAAGAAGCAATACATAACAAAAACATTGTACAAAAATTGAGTTTTGTCGATAAAACAAATAATCCCTGTAAGGAAATTGTGAGCAAAGTTCGAAATTTCATGCTCTTTCATATCTTTCCTTGACTTTTCCAGGATTTCCCTGACCAAATTCAAATTTCCCTGACTTTTCCAGGTTTTCCAGGTCTGTGGCAATCCTGAATATAGGCTCTCACATGTACCTCCCGAATTTTCGACTGAGGTTTGCAACGGTCGGGTCCGTTGGACCACGACCAGATGCAACGCGGATTGCTGGAGCAGGCATGGCACGTGTGCAGTTGCAAGCATTCGATGCCGGTGTTCTGATCGCAATGATCCAGTTCTGTGACGGCCAAATTCGGCGAGTTTGGATTGTCCCGGCAGCTCATGTGCAGGCAACTCTTGCCGCACCACACGCAATTGTACGAGGTCTGCACGCACGCGACGCAGTCGGTGAAGAGTTTGCAGAGCTCCGCGTGCGACGTCATGCCACGGGGCGGCTTGTCGTCCAGGTTACATTTCATGTAAGCGCCGTCGTGCTCGTCGTATTCCTTGTGATCGAGCACGTGCTGCGGTATCGTCGCGATCGGCAGGCATTGACTCTCCCGCTTATGCCACACGCACTTCACGCCTATCCTCGCATTCAGGCACTGATTCTGATTCGATAACGGCTCGCAGTTGCCGGGGCTATACCTGCGCAATAGCAATGTATCTCAACATCTGCAGATAGATAAGCAACTTTCGAGTTTAATCCGTAAAGGGCATCTCAGTGTGCGAATTCGTACCCACAAAATTTTCACAAAAGCAGTTTTTCCAGAAATAATTTTGTTTAACACGCAGTTCTGAAAACAATTACGTTTTTTTTTTTTTCAAAAATTTAACCTTACCAATCGATTGGTCAAAAAATTTTACATTTCGCTTAACACGCGTTTTGCATTAATTTTGCTTTTTATTTTCAGAAGATATAAAACTTTAAAAGCGCCTGGTGCGAATTCGCACTCGGGTGCTTTTTACGGATGTTCAAAAGAGAGAACGTAGCCTCTACGGGTTAAAGCAAGATATATTGGATCGGTACCTCAACATGTCAGAGAGCATTTCACCGTTGAAGCCGCCGTAGATATACATCGACTTCTCGAAGACGGTTGCGCTGTGACCGTAACGCGGAAGGTCGCTCATGTCCCTGGGCATGGTGTACTGATGCCACGTGTCGCACGTGACGTCGTAGCCGAGCGTGTCGGCCGAGTAGCATCGCGCGCCGTGCGACTGCTGCGTGTCGTTGTGCATATTACCGCCGAACACCAACATCAGTCCGCTCGTGACGAAGGTGGCCGTGTGAAAGAAACGCGCCGACGGCGCCGACGTGAGCAATCGCCATTCGTAGAAAATAGGATTATACGAGTACAGCCGGCTGCTCAAAATATGCGTGCTCTGCGACTCCGACACGTAACCGCCGTACACATAAATGAGACTCGTGAGAGGATCGTAGGCGGAACTGTGCCCGTAGCCGCCCCTCACCGGGAAGCCGGTCGTCTTGACGATCTGCCACTCGCGCGTACCCAAAGAGTACTCCTGGACGGTGTTTAAGTAACCATACTGCGGCGAATAGCCGAATATCACAACCATCTTCTCCTTCTTGTGATGGCTCACCCGGGTCGCAGTGTGCCCGGCTACCTGTAAAGACGATTCGATTTTTAAATCGGGATATTATCGTGAGATCCAATTAGGAGTTGGAAAATAAGAGTAAGCAAACATATGTAGATGGTAGGTAACGTTTGTTTAGAAAATTTCCAATAATTAAATAATTTGTCACTGACGATAAAAATTACTTTTGTCATCTTACAAAATTACTTCTTCAGAATAACTTTCTCAATTAAATTATTAATTTATTAATTTAATTGCCACATTCTCTTCGGACTAAGTAAATGCTCTCGCACCTTTAGTGGGCCACATATCGTCTTGTTGTGGCAATTATCGTGCACGGTAACGTTCTCCCAGACCTTGGCGGACACGTCGAACGCCCAGACCTCGTTGGTCACGGTGGAATTCTCCACGACGCCACCGTACATGAATATCTTGTCGCCAAACAGCACGCACGAGTGCGCGTACCGCGGTAACGGCACACGTCCCTCGACGTGAGGTGTCTCCCAAACGTTGCCGTTATAATCGTACACGTATATCATCTTGGCACGATGGAAACTCTCGCCGCCGACCACGTACAGCGAATCCTTCCAAACGATGGAACAGTGACTGGCCGAGCCTTCCGGCGGTAGATCCTTGTACGTGACACTCTCCCAAAATCCACGATCGCCTTTTTGGCTACAGTCCGCACCTGCGACAACCGTGGGTAAATGAACTTGCGTATAAGATTATGCCTGCTATTTATTACACTATATTTCTAGTTCGAACAAGAATAGCTCGTGTTTATCACTGACAATTACTCCAGATTGCAAACAAGCTATGCTTGACCTGGGGAAGTGAGTATTAAAATGAGCATACACCACGCAACATTCATTATACCAACGCTGATTACGCTACTATAATTATGATTGATATAGTTATGGATATGTAAGGTAATATCTAATATTAAACTTGAATATCAGATATCATAATGTTTATCGATCGCGTGTACTAAAAAAAAAAAAAAAATATTACGTCAGTAATGCTATTATCCTAGATTGGATATCTGAAAGAAAACATGTATTTATCAAATCGAATGTATTTACCAATGTAGCTTAATTTTATCGCATCGTTATATTGACTCATTGCAGATCTCTCTTCTACGAGTATATGTGATAACCAATATAGTTATCTTACTCAATAGTTACCGAAAGATATTTATATTTAATTTCACTTTCAAGTATACGTAAAGTGTAATTTCCAGCGTCTCCTTATCAACTATAAGTCCCCGAATCGTTAACGTCCTCGTTATCTCTTTACCTTTATGGCCGTTTTTACAGCGGCAATGATGACTCTCGCGATCACACTCGCCATGCGGGTACGTGCAATTGTTCGGGCATACCTGCACGTCGCAGGCCTCACCGGTCCACATGGCGTCGCAGGTACACGTGCCTTCGATACACACCCCGTGGCCGGAACAGTCGATATGGGAGTACCTGCAAGAAGCAAACGCACGTGTGTACATTGAGATATCATTGAGTCAATATCTTGTCTTCGTGCGACGCGATGCTACCGTGATGATCTAACCGCCGTTTATTAAGCAAATACACTTGGCTCTCGTGCGCTATTTACCCGATACGCGATACAATGTTTGCCCCTATTAATTTCTTCCTATACAGATGACGAAGGTTGCTCTCGATATTTAAACGGCACGCGAGATAGAAGAGTAAATATAATTCTGGAAAGACGTGCAGCAGCAGCGTGACAGACGATAGCTCGGATGATGGATCCTCTGACAGAAATAAAGTCAGATTTTCCTGGGAGAGTGCTGTATAAGACAACAGTATCAAGGTAGAAGGAGATCACCCTCGTCCCCCCCCCCCCCCCG